>NW_020620714.1:4264824-4506365 GCF_003573695.1 Papaver somniferum | reverse complement strand
CAATACGTTATGAAGATTGGAGGATGGTCCCGGAAATCTTCAAGGAGGATGTCTGGAATGGCTTAATGGTATGTACCCTTCTGTTTGAGTATTAAGTTCTATTTTTCCAGAAGGTACTATGTATTGCTTGCAGTGTTATTGTTGTATAGGGTTATGTCTGTCCACAATTTTATCATACAATAGATTTTCTTGTTGAATTATGACCCTAACAATTACAATTGTTACTCAGAGCAAGTTTGAGTTTAATGCTCCTTCATACTTGGTACGCCCGAACCTTGGAGCATCCTTTTCACAGAAGTTCAGATCATTCAAATACACGCTTCGACAGAATTATTTCAAGATAGCCAAAGGTAAAGCACAGATTGAAGCAGCTATTCAAGCTGGTTTGGATCCAAATGCGTGGAAAAGCAAGGAGAAGATTCTAGCAAAGGTTCCGATGGGGATTACTCCAAGTAATTGGACCATTTTTGTCGAGAATGAGTTGAAAGAAGGAGTCAGAGAAAGCCATGAAAAGAAATCAGAGAACAAAAAGCAATGCACGATCCCCCATACTCTTGGGAGGCGTACTTACGCGAGCAAATGTTATCTCCTTGTATGTTTTATACATTCGTTAATTCTATTAAGTATTTTGAAATTATATTTTATCATGGTTATACAACCGATATGGATTCAAAAGAGCAGGAAGAAGAGGAGGAGATGCTTACAGAGGATCGTGAATACGCTTGGATGAAGGGTCATGAAAAACACGATGGGACTGTTCATCCTTTAGCAGTTGAAAAATATGTAGGTATTCAAGAATTAAAAGCATGTCAAACTTTTACTTAAAGTTTCCTAACCGATATTGGTAACACATATTACACAGGAACAAGTCAAAGCTTCCTATGAGAAGCGAAAACAGAAAGGAACTAATTGCTCATATGATTTTGGTTCTGATGGTTTAGTTGATGTCTTTGGCCCAAACAAGGGTAAAAGGTCTTTACGTGGCTTTTCCTCCAGCGTTTCTGCGAAGCGTGCTAAGCAAGCATTCCTCACTGCTTCTCTTTATGTGGTGACCGGTTTGGAAGGTGAAGTCTGTCACCACAGATTTGTTCAAAAGAATTACAGAAAAGTTTGCATAGAATGCGTCTATGATGATTCTGCAGCGATTTGGGACCCTCCTCAAGGTGATGACTTCCATAAGCTATCTTCTTATGTTGGTGGTGGTTGGGTAGTACGACATAAGAAGCGCCTGCAATTTACAAATTAGACTTTGTTTACCTTGTTACAGAGTAGTATTATTTGGTAGTGTTGAATGTTTTAATTTATAATTATTTGTTGGTTTTCATTGTTTAGTGTTTTAATAGTCTGTTGACGATAATAGTTGATGTTGAACATATTTCTTTTTATTAATTTAATTTCTATTAAATTCTATAGGTACTATTTTTTTAAAGTATGCACATGTTTTTGTGGATTTGGGGGAAAATCTAACAATGTGGTGGGTTGGGGAAAGTCGGTGTATGAATCCAAAACAGGGTGGGGAAAATAAAAATGATTTTTTTTTCTTAATTACTTCCTAATTTGTTACACTAATACTCCCTCCGTTCCATTTTAGATGATGTTTTTGGAGTTTTCACGTAGATTAAGAAATGGAGAGAGATATAAAGATATTCCATCTATCCCCTTCAGAAAAGTCTTCAAACATTAAATGCTATTAGTGCATTTAAAAATAAACTTATAGTTCCAAGATAAAATGTAAAGGTTATTGGTAGTTTTGTGGAAAAATTTGAAAACTTTCAAGTATTATGGAACAAAATAATAAGGGATAATTGGAGTTTAGTACTCAAGTTATGACCAACACTAGGCTTTGGTCTAACATTTGTCCAACGTTAGGGCTTGGTACCTGGACTGGACGTTGACCCGTGTTGGCTCCGTTGAGTCTTGGCTTCTGTTCAGAAATTATTAAAAAATTTATATTAAATTAAATTACTACACAGATTACAATTATACTCTTCATTCTACAAATATTTACACAATAACCATTCAACATTAACCCTAATCCTTTCACCTTCTCCCTTTTCCTCCTCCAAATTGTGGCCGCCAACATTATCATCACTTTCTCTGCTATCTTCTCGCTACCTCTGCAACACCAACCACTTCCCTGCAGTATAAGTCTCTGACCCATTGTGTTTCCCTGCAGAACATTCAATTTCGACAACATACACAAACCACTCAAATCCAAATAATCAACATACTTCATCATTTATAGCATCAACCATTTTCCTCATTTTGTTATTCACTACAACTTCAACTTCATCGCCTGTAGAAACCAATTTCACAACAAAACCCATCTGAATCTTCAAGAACAAACCCTTCTTCATCGTAACTGCCAAAGTCTATCTCTAGTTCAAATCAATACCCTAATCGTAATTTCAAAATCCTAAACTTACAATTCCTCCCTGATTCATTACCTTCCTGCTTGAATTCAAGAACCCTTAAAATTAGAAATTTAACCTATTGATAATTCTTATTGTCTAACAAATCAAGATAAAAATCTGTCAATTGCTCCCTATGTTTTAAGAAGAAAATGATATTCGTGACTTTGACTGATATATTTAATGGACTCGGGGTCACCAAACCGGTTCCATAACGATTCATTCAGGGGTACATTTGTAAACTTCAAATTTTTCAAGATTTTTATTTTATAAAATTAATTAAAGTCTAGTCATAAACAGTCAATGTCGGTCAACGTCCATTCCAGGTACCAAGCCCTAACATTGGACAAATATTAGAACAAATTCTAGTGTTGGTCATAACTTGAGTACTAAACTCTAATTATCCCAAATAATAACCCTAAACCATCGTCTAAAATAGAACGGAGGGAGTATATATAAAAGATTTGACATACCTTTTAGTGTGATTTAAATAAGATGTCACACATATTTGTGTAACAAAATGTCTGATTTGGTGTAGCGATTCCTTATACTAATTTGTTTGAAATATTATCGTTTTTAATTGTTATCCCAAACACAAATCAGTAGTCAAGTAAAGAACTCAAGCGACGTCAGTGGAGTCTTAACTTTTTCATTACTAAAAGATAATAACAAGCCCCTAACCCGGTGCGTACGCACCGGAGTATAACGTATAATTATGCAAATATAAGAAATGTGGCTCATTTATATTCTTTGATTTCCTCAAAAGCAAAAGTCGGAGACCTAAATTTTTCATATGCCTTTATTGTCGTCCAAGACTGCGAAGTACTATTTTAGTTTTTATCCCATTTCTTCCTTTTCATAAGAAGGCAGATTAGCAATGCATATTATTTTGCATTGTTGCTAAATAATATACTTTTCAAACTTGCCAAAGATAGACCACCATAAATCTACTTGAACTGGATATTCACGGAGAATGAGAATGATTTGAGAATCTTTCAATTTTGTGTAGCATATGCAGGAAGTTTTTTTTCGGAATACTACACTTCGGAATTTCAATTTCAATGACCAACCATGTCTCGTGATTCTCATCATCAATACTAATGTTTCATTAAACCCCTCCAAATTCTTAGTTTTCTTCATTAGTGTCGCTGATACCATCTCAGCACTGGTCTCATCAAGAATCATGTTGATGAAGAATACTTCTCCAAAACCCATTATGAACCTCAATGGATGAATTTGAATATTAGTATCATCACAACCACTTTTCAGTTGTTTCCAAAAGATACCAACTTTTTCAATATTAGTAGTTTTGACTAATTCATCCTGGTGATGATGATGACTGCAGGTTCCATCTTAAACTTGTTGCCGCTGCTGTTAACAACCATTACCGCCTATACCTTTAGAAATTTGTGTTTTGAACAGAAAAAACGCTCCAACCTAGTAGTCACTATAGTCTCGACGCTCAAATACAATCATATAAGATTGTCATTCCAATCGACTTATAATGTTTTGGAAGACTACATATGTCTTATGGAGGAAAACAAAAGTTAATAAAATTGATAAGGCATATAGTCTCAATAAAATGCGTTGCATCAATAAGGTTCATTAGATCACTGCTGATAGCGTTTATTTTTTTAAGGTTTGCCTCCAGCATCAACTTCGCTGAATCCAGATCAGCACTTTAGGTTTTTTTGATCGATAAGAAAGATCAAATCAGCAATTTTTATATATTATACATGCGGTAAAGAGAAATATTTTTGAAAGGTGATCAAACTCGGTTGAAATCTAGAATATATATATATGTTCGCACTTCCAGTACAGTCATAATTTGTAGATAATCCTGAATGGATATGTTTCTCCAAACCCATAATTTTCGGTCTCAGCGAAAGATGCTTGTTGAGATAACTTGAATGAACATTTTTCTCCAGACACGTACTTGTTGGTCAGCAAAGGAAGGTGTCTGTTAGGATTGTGTTACGAAAGATGGACGATGATGTGGATCTCTAGTAATTTAGAATTCCTGAGAGTGAATATTGTCTGGACGTATCAGCGTAAGGGATTCCTTATCCAAGACAAAAAGAATTTATCAATGAGTTTCAATAAATTTCTGCATTTCCTACTTCGACGATTGGTGGAAGGGAATTTCTTATCCAAGACAAAAATGATATTTCAAAAGGTGTTTTTTTGCTTTCATACCAAAACGTTTCAACTTGTATGTTTTCACGTTCATCATAACTTAAATTGCGTCTCTTCGTACACCAGATGAATCTTTTTGTCATTTTTGCAAGTGGAAAATAGTTACTTGTTGGCATTGTCATTACAGTAGTCTCCGAGAGCCGGATTGATCTCCGAAATTGTGAGAAATAATGGGTGCGAATTTTTGTATGTTGTTTAACAAAGGGAGACTTCTTCGTTCCTCTTGGTTTATCCAAAGTTCGATATATAGTCCATTAAGATTATGCACCAGTTCATTCCTGCCTATTAGGGTGAAAAGGTGTGTGATGACATGGCGATGATATGTATACTCATGCCGACATGGCATCACTACATAGCAGAATGATTGTGGTTGCGCCATGTGGCGTTTTTGGGGTCCTTGTTATAAAGAAGATGTGGTAGAAAACTCGACCTTTATTCACTGTTGAATTGTGAACATGAACACTGATCCAATCAACTCGACATCTCGTTTTATATATTTATGTGAAGTACGTACCACAATACTATCTTCATCATGCATGATAATTCATACATTGAAGGATAAAAAACAACTTAATTAAACACTAGTAACTGTCACACTCACAAACAGGCTAGTAACAGTCACACACACAAACGACAGTCACTGGAAATAGAAAAGCATCACTTAATTAAGATTGATTGCGACCGCTTCAATTGACTTGGACGTAATATCTCCATGCGTACATGTTTTTTTAAGCCACCGTGACAACTGCAATGTTGGAATTCTTGTTGCACAAATCGAAGCATGCATTTACAACGTTCCACTGCTTCGTCTAATTCTGAAACAAGTAGCGTTTGATTGCTTTAACAATGCCAATTAAGTAAAGGAAAAGGAATAAAAAAATAGTGAGCTCGATCATTTTACCTGAATCCTGAGGAGTGTTTATGTTTTTGCACACAGAGAATGCACACCCCAACTTGCAGTACTCATTGATTTTATTTTCGTTCGTACGTTGCTTTGTTCTTCAAATTCATCACCATTGTCTACTGCCCCCCCAAAAAAAGGATTAAAATTTGGAAAATCTTTACTAATAATATTAGTAGAAAATTATGGTAAAAAGCGCTGAGTTCGTTGTAAATTTTTTTTACCTGAGTTTTGGAAATTGCTAGTGTTAGCCCATGGGTGGCTTGAGGGGCACCTGTTCTCTCTAGTAAATCTACAACCACAGGATCTGGCACAAAGTTTCGTTGCACCTGTTCGTCTAACACATGCTTGGTAACAATTTCTTCCAGCTTTGGAATCGCAGCAGCTTCTAGCCTCTACTGAAGCCTGTGCTATGAACAGACCGAGTATGAGTACACCTATAATCACACTACCAAAAGGAGCTTTTGCTACACATTTTCCTGCTTCCATTTTCTTGGTTGATTTCTTTGCTTAGATACTTTTGATTTTGATCGATAACTTCTTGAATATTTGAATAACTTGTGTTCCATATACAAGTTTTGCAATTTATTTATACCCAGAAGGATTGATTAGTTTATTGATTAGGTGGGCATCATTCAATGAATCTAGTGCCAGATTTCTGGTCCATACCTGCCGATCTACCATTGTTTACTCAACAATGACGCAAAACAAAATAAAGAATCTGTTCTACATCTAGCCACACATGAATCTAGTGCTGGAAGAATATCAGGTAGGCATAGTGCACATAAATACAATGTCTAATCACCTACTATTTGTTTATGGAATTGTGTATTGTTAAATTAGCCGCCTCAATCAATTGATGTAGACCGAGTTCGTTGATCACCCGTGCGGGTTTGGTATCTCGGTAAAAAATTTGTTGTTTTCAAGGATCGCTCCCACGCCGATAAGTCATATATTTTTTAGGAGAAAATGCTAACCGTGGTTAATCCTGTGCGGGGAAGAGGTGGACCGACTTGAGCCCAGATTCGGATGTTAGAACCGTTCCCACTTTTAGTATCCACACAATAGACAAATCTAAATCATTCATATTATCGTAGCTTAGGTTTGATGGTGGTACTACAAAGGTAATCTCATCTCCATTTGTGTTTCGGGCAGTGGATTACTTTTCAATTACATTATGGAGCAGACAATTTGTCTGTATAGATAATGATATGTTTACATCTAATATGGTCTTTAACGGCATCTAATATGCTTATGGCCTCCGACTCATAATTTTGAAGGTCGAGACAATGTGTGCTTTAAGGTTAAAGTTATTGAATTTATTTTGAACGTTAAAATTAACTTTCTACGGGTTTTGTACACAATTACATAAAGCGACAGTGTCTCTTTGATGCTCAGTTGTATATTTAACTGAGTTCAAACCGTGTGGACTGAGTTGTATATTTAACTGAGTTGCCTACAAAATTACATAAAGCGACAGTGTCTCTTTGATGCTCAGTCCAACATTAAGCGATCAGATTATGCTATCTATAGACTATATCATTGAGCTCATTGACAGTTTTCATTTAAAAAAAAAAGAAATGAACTCAATTGAGTCGACTGACACAAATATCTAATTTCCAATGGAACATAAAGGCACAAGACAATGTTCATTGAACAATTCAAAACCAATACTACTAAGGTATAAGAACACAACAAATGAGTTCATTGACCAACTGAAACTACCAATCTGCAAAAATGAAACACGCAATAACTCATAGGCCATAGGTGGTCAAGAGGCACTGGAATTTAGATTCGTCAAAGGAAAGGGTACAATCAAGATTAAGCAATACCAATCTAGAAGTACAGATCCATGCTCTAACCTTCTTCCAGAAGGAAGGATTCAAGATTTAACAAAACCATTTCTAATGTCAATACGAGTTATTTAGTGTTTGGGTCATAAATTTAGGTATGTCTTAGTGTTTGGGTCCTAAATTTGTCCAATTTAGTGTTTGGGTCGTTGACCCGTTAGTCAACCATATTTCCTGGTCAGTCAGTTAGGATTTTTAAACGCCCGTTAGTTATCAATGCTTTGCTTCTTCCTTGGCTAACTTTACTCTCTACAACATGGATCTGGCCAAAAAAAAAAAAATCAATGGAAACCCGAGATTATCAATTATGAATGTAAAGATTGAAATTCTTGGTTTCAAGAAAAACTCCAGTTATGAATTAAAGCCTTTTACGTATAAATTCTAACAAAAAAATATTTTGATTACCATGAATCAGGTACTACCAATGGAAGAGAATTCGGATTGTATGGAGATGTCCCCGAGCAATGGAGCTGGAGTAAAGACCTTTGCAGTAATGCGGCGACTGGAAGCTGATAAACATAGACATCAGAAAAATCAATCTTATTAGATGATTCAATCAATGGGAACAACCCAGTTTATGCAGATGTTTATAAAGCTAACAAGGAAATAAAGATATATATAATAAAGAGGCAATATACATAATAAAGAGGAAATACAAAAAACATAACTACAATTATGGGGAGAATATAGAGTATAATATTTTAACACTTTATACGATCCACTTTATACAGATGTTTACAAAGTTAACAAGGAAATAAAGATATACATAATAAAGAGCCAATATACATAACAAATATGAAATACACAAAATATAACTGGGGAGAATATAGAGTATAATATTTTAACACCCCCTTCAAACTCAAGATGGGCTGGAAGACATACTGAGTTTGGATAGCAAGAACTAGACGAGATGGATACTCTTTCGAAATGACATTGAGGGTGTTGCTGAATATTATGCGTATGTACTCGACCTTTTCCAATAAAATGAAACTAATTAATTTTTTATAAAAGTTGACTGTTTGGTATTTATAATTGTAGTCACTATTGTGATCACGTTCTACCTAGATCCGTGGCTGATGAGATGGATGAAGTTGAGCGGCAAACAAAGTTTATAGACTGGTACATGATAAGGTATTTACACGTTCTTTCTGAAAGACAATCGGTTCTCAAATGAAAAATTGAAATTACTTACTCTGTCCATGTTACACAAAAGAAAAGCTGAAAAACACAGCATAACAATGTTGATCTCGCATCTGCTTTAACTCTACCAATTTCTTTCGACTGAGAAATACTCTTCCTCAAAATTATGCATACACTAGTAGAAAAATGATGATCCGTAACAGTTCAAAACTGTTATTGTATTATTTCCGTAACAATTTTAGTTTTTTCTGCGGTGTTACTAAAGCCCCTGTTACGGAAAGTTTATAAAACCTGTTACGGAAAGGCTATTGAAAAATTACTCATAAATTCTAAAACTATTACTGTTGGTAGTTTTCGGTAACACTTTATAAAATATATGTTACTGAATAATTTCTACTGTAACTATTTTACATAAAACCGTTACCGTTAACAGTTTATTGTAACATGTTTGGGAACAAACTGTTGCTATTGTTTGAGTAACCGTAATAGTTTTTATTGAAACTGTCATAAAAACTGACAGTTTTTACTGATTACCATCACCTCCGCCACTAGCGCCACCACTACCTCCACCACCAGCACTGCCACAACAATCAACACTAGCATCTCCACAACCGTCACCACCATGTCCGCCGCGTCCACTACCATGAGTTGGTCTTCTTGGACATGAAATATAAATTCTATAAAAGTACACTTCACAAGATTCGACCTTGAGACCTATTGCATTAATTATAAATCTTGAACCACTCTTCCATGTTTTCCTTTTGTTTAATGTTATCCAAATAAAATATGTACTCTCATTAGACAGAAAACTATACCTCCACCACCTTCGTCGTCATACCGCGCAACTACAACACAATTTATATTTTTAATATTCCTACATATTTTTAGAACTTGTATATTATTTTGTATTATATTCGATTTTTTCTCAAACCTTAGGTAACCATCAGTACGAGCCATGGCTAGCTCTCGTGCTTAGAACTAAATTAAAAGATGTAAATTAATGTCAGTCCATAACTAGTTATTTTTTTGAACCGGATACCCAAAACTAGTTATACGAATAAATAATTTACAGAAATGTCACGATAATGTCAACTATGGTAACATATTAAACATGTTGCAGTAACATAGATATATAGTAACATTTAGTTTAAAAAACGTTACGATAATGCCAACTACGGTGACATATTACATATGTTACCGTAACATAGATATAGTAACACTTGGTTTAAAGATCTGTAATGGTAATGTCGACATACGAAATATGTTACAGTAACATGGGTATATAGTAACACTTACTATAATAACAGTTACAGTATACAACCTGGATGACATTATGTAACAGTTCTTACGAAAAGTGTTACTGTTATTTAACTATCTAAAATTTAGTAACAGGCCTTTTACGAACTGTTACTTTATAAAAGTTTGAACTGTTACTAAATGTCACTTTTCTACTAGTGATATGTAGCTGATTGTATGGTGCTGGTCTAAACCAGGATAACTCTGAATTCTTTTTCGGTTTTTCCAAGTTATTTTGATAAACTGAAAGTGTTACTTGAAGCTCTTGCTCTTGTTGATTATGTCAAGTAGTTTTGTTTTCAAGATCAGATAGTAGATTTTATGTCAACTTTATTTATTTTTGTTCATATTTTTGTTGGCTAGTTGTTGGAAGAAAAGAAGAAAGATACAAAATTATGGCGATATGTCAAAGGTCCTATTGGAGCAAAACAGTATTCAAGTTACCGTGTAAACGGGTTTGTCTTTTCTCCTTTCTCACAAGAGAGTAGTCGTTCTATACGAGACAGCGGTGTTTGTATGGAGGCAGTCACCACATACAAAAGAAAAAAGAGAGATAAAATCCATGTTTCTCAAATGACCAAGTGGTATGGGATTATCAAACAAATATTGGAGGTGGACTACACGAATCGGGAAATTGGGGAGTTTGTATTCTATTGTGATTGGGTGAAGGTAGAAAGTGTATGTAAAATGTGCCCCGACTCTAATCAGGTGGTAGTTAATCTGGATAAGATCAGGAGTGTCGATAGGTACTTCGATGAGCCTGCAATTCTCGCTTATGAAGCCAGCAAGTGTTCTACTCTCAGGATTTGAAATACCCTGATTGGTGGGTTGTTATCCATTCGCCAAAGAAGATGACAAGACAAGTTGATAACATTTCAAAACCCAAATCTGATGAGTTTCAAAAAATATTCTCTGATGAGCCGCATTTGAAGGACCTTTTAAAGCTACACCGTTAATTTATTAGTTCTTAAGATGTTAGATGGTAGTTTAAGTGCTTATAGATAAAATTTTGCTGATTATGTTGCATTCCTATGCTGCTATAGTTGCAAACCTATGTTTTACTATGGATTTAACTGATGGATAGATATGTGGGTTCTACTGTATTTATCATTAGGTTGTCTGCATAGTTATGTTTACCATATTTGTCATATGTTGTCTGCGTACTTATGTTTACTATGGTTTGTTCATTTGTCGTGAGATTGTGTACTACCTTATTTCATATGATGGTTTGTTTTCTTGATTAAAGAATTGATTCATAATGTACATTTCTTGTTATATGTTATCTACTAACTCATCTAATTGTGTAGCATGGATACAAATCAACATGGCAGTGACAGTGATGGTGCAGACACTACAGCCACTCAATCATTGCATAGTAGTGCAGCTGTTGAGAACGGATTCAAAATTTTTGTCAAGTTGATGCATCTTGTAGACCAATAAAGAAAAATTAAGAAAAACTTGCTTCTCGTATACGGGAACTAGTACGAGTGCATTGTCCAATACGTTATGAAGATTGGAGGATGGTCCCGGAAATCTTCAAGGAGGATGTCTGGAATGGCTTAATGGTATGTACCCTTCTGTTTGAGTATTAAGTTCTATTTTTCCAGAAGGTACTATGTATTGCTTGCAGTGTTATTGTTGTATAGGGTTATGTCTGTCCACAATTTTATCATACAATAGATTTTCTTGTTGAATTATGACCCTAACAATTACAATTGTTACTCAGAGCAAGTTTGAGTTTAATGCTCCTTCATACTTGGTACGCCCGAACCTTGGAGCATCCTTTTCACAGAAGTTCAGATCATTCAAATACACGCTTCGACAGAATTATTTCAAGATAGCCAAAGGTAAAGCACAGATTGAAGCAGCTATTCAAGCTGGTTTGGATCCAAATGCGTGGAAAAGCAAGGAGAAGATTCTAGCAAAGGTTCCGATGGGGATTACTCCAAGTAATTGGACCATTTTTGTCGAGAATGAGTTGAAAGAAGGAGTCAGAGAAAGCCATGAAAAGAAATCAGAGAACAAAAAGCAATGCACGATCCCCCATACTCTTGGGAGGCGTACTTACGCGAGCAAATGTTATCTCCTTGTATGTTTTATACATTCGTTAATTCTATTAAGTATTTTGAAATTATATTTTATCATGGTTATACAACCGATATGGATTCAAAAGAGCAGGAAGAAGAGGAGGAGATGCTTACAGAGGATCGTGAATACGCTTGGATGAAGGGTCATGAAAAACACGATGGGACTGTTCATCCTTTAGCAGTTGAAAAATATGTAGGTATTCAAGAATTAAAAGCATGTCAAACTTTTACTTAAAGTTTCCTAACCGATATTGGTAACACATATTACACAGGAACAAGTCAAAGCTTCCTATGAGAAGCGAAAACAGAAAGGAACTAATTGCTCATATGATTTTGGTTCTGATGGTTTAGTTGATGTCTTTGGCCCAAACAAGGGTAAAAGGTCTTTACGTGGCTTTTCCTCCAGCGTTTCTGCGAAGCGTGCTAAGCAAGCATTCCTCACTGCTTCTCTTTGCGGCCCTACCGTTAACAAATGCAACTCTCCTGTCATTGGTCTAAAAAACGTAAACCCAACTCTTATAATTTATGAGATAACCCTGTTTCTCTTGTTGTCATTGTTGCCTTATCTTTTGTATCACTGTCTGGTTAACTTGTTAGTCCAATTTGTATTTCAATGATTGTATCTCAACAACTTTAAGATCCTAAAAGTTAACCATAACAAATAGAAATTATTTCTCATTTTTTCATTAATATTTGGCACACCACGTCTCAGTTCATCCTTCTTTCCTTTTTTTGTTTTGATCTGATCTGTACGACACGTGATTATTGGTTAGCCTTTTCTCATTATTTGTAATCATGTTAACTTTTAGGATTCTAAGAAATGATTAAATGATAATACAGATTATCTATAACGACTTTATATTTTTCTTCTTGATGCATTTCTGATTTTAAGTTTATTGTGTACTACTGCATTCCAGGTTATGGCACAAAAAATATCCAGTGATCATTCGACAAACGAAGGGACAATCTTGAATGATTCGTGTACCCCTAACTCTGATTTCACTCATGTCCTCACTCCCGAAAATCATTCTTTTACCAAGAATTTAAATCTCATGCGAGAGCCACAACCTTTTGACAATTCTGGTTATGAAGAGTCTTCAGATCAGAATATGAATATGTGGACGTGAATTTGTTGGACATGAATTTGTTAAACATAGTTGCAGCCGGATATGTGGTGACCGGTTTGGAAGGTGAAGTCTGTCACCACAGATTTGTTCAAAAGAATTACAGAAAAGTTTGCATAGAATGCGTCTATGATGATTCTGCAGCGATTTGGGACCCTCCTCAAGGTGATGACTTCCATAAGCTATCTTCTTATGTTGGTGGTGGTTGGGTAGTACGACATAAGAAGCGCCTGCAATTTACAAATTAGACTTTGTTTACCTTGTTACAGAGTAGTATTATTTGGTAGTGTTGAATGTTTTAATTTATAATTATTTGTTGGTTTTCATTGTTTAGTGTTTTAATAATCTGTTGACGATAATAGTTGATGTTGAACATATTTCTTTTTATTAATTTAATTTCTATTAAATTCTATAGGTACTATTTTTTTTAAAGTATGCACATGTTTTTGTGGATTTGGGGGAAAATCTAACAATGTGGTGGGTTGGGGAAAGTCGGTGTATGAATCCAAAACAGGGTGGGGAAAATAAAAATGATTTTTTTTTTCTTAATTACTTCCTAATTTGTTACACTAATACTCCCTCCGTTCCATTTTAGATGATGTTTTTGGAGTTTTCACGTAGATTAAGAAATGGAGAGAGATATAAAGATATTCCATCTATCCCCTTCAGAAAAGTCTTCAAACATTAAATGCTATTAGTGCATTTAAAAATAAACTTATAGTTCCAAGATAAAATGTAAAGGTTATTGATAGTTTTGTGGAAAAATTTGAAAACTTTCAAGTATTATGGAACAAAATAATAAGGGATAATTGGAGTTTAGTACTCAAGTTATGACCAACACTAGGCTTTGGTCTAACATTTGTCCAACGTTAGGGCTTGGTACCTGGACTGGACGTTGACCCGTGTTGGCTCCGTTGAGTCTTGGCTTCTGTTCAGAAATTATTAAAAAATTTATATTAAATTAAATTACTACACGAGATTACAATTATACTCTTCATTCTACAAATATTTACACAATAACCATTCAACATTAACCCTAATCCTTTCACCTTCTCCCTTTTCCTCCTCCAAATTGTGGCCGCCAACATTATCATCACTTTCTCTGCTATCTTCTCGCTACCTCTGCAACACCAACCACTTCCCTGCAGTATAAGTCTCTGACCCATTGTGTTTCCCTGCAGAACATTCAATTTCGACAACATACACAAACCACTCAAATCCAAATAATCAACATACTTCATCATTTATAGCATCAACCATTTTCCTCATTTTGTTATTCACTACAACTTCAACTTCATCGCCTGTAGAAACCAATTTCACAACAAAACCCATCTGAATCTTCAAGAACAAACCCTTCTTCATCGTAACTGCCAAAGTCTATCTCTAGTTCAAATCAATACCCTAATCGTAATTTCAAAATCCTAAACTTACAATTCCTCCCTGATTCATTACCTTCCTGCTTGAATTCAAGAACCCTTAAAATTAGAAATTTAACCTATTGATAATTCTTATTGTCTAACAAATCAAGATAAAAATCTGTCAATTGCTCCCTATGTTTTAAGAAGAAAATGATATTCGTGACTTTGACTGATATATTTAATGGACTCGGGGTCACCAAACCGGTTCCATAACGATTCATTCAGGGGTACATTTGTAAACTTCAAATTTTTCAAGATTTTTATTTTATAAAATTAATTAAAGTCTAGTCATAAACAGTCAATGTCGGTCAACGTCCATTCCAGGTACCAAGCCCTAACATTGGACAAATATTAGAACAAATTCTAGTGTTGGTCATAACTTGAGTACTAAACTCTAATTATCCCAAATAATAACCCTAAACCATCATCTAAAATAGAACGGAGGGAGTATATATAAAAGATTTGACATACCTTTTAATGTGATTTAAATAAGATGTCACACATATTTGTGTAACAAAATGTCTGATTTGGTGTAGCGATTCCTTATACTAATTTGTTTGAAATATTATCGTTTTTAATTGTTATCCCAAACACAAATCAGTAGTCAAGTAAAGAACTCAAGCGACGTCAGTGGAGTCTTAACTTTTTCATTACTAAAAGATAATAACAAGCCCCTAACCCGGTGCGTACGCACCGGAGTATAACGTATAATTATGCAAATATAAGAAATGTGGCTCATTTATATTCTTTGATTTCCTCAAAAGCAAAAGTCGGAGACCTAAATTTTTCATATGCCTTTATTGTCGTCCAAGACTGCGAAGTACTATTTTAGTTTTTATCCCATTTCTTCCTTTTCATAAGAAGGCAGATTAGCAATGCATATTATTTTGCATTGTTGCTAAATAATATACTTTTCAAACTTGCCAAAGATAGACCACCATAAATCTACTTGAACTGGATATTCACGGAGAATGAGAATGATTTGAGAATCTTTCAATTTTGTGTAGCATATGCAGGAAGTTTTTTTTCGGAATACTACAATCTTCGGAATTTCAATGACCAACCATGTCTCGTGATTCTCATCATCAATACTAATGTTTCATTATTAACCCCTCCAAATTCTTAGTTTTCTTCATTAGTGTCGCTGATACCATCTCAGCACTGGTCTCATCAAGAATCATGTTGATGAAGAATACTTCTCCAAAACCCATTATGAACCTCAATGGATGAATTTGAATATTAGTATCATCACAACCACTTTTCAGTTGTTTCCAAAAGATACCAACTTTTTCAATATTAGTAGTTTTGACTAATTCATCCTGGTGATGATGATGACTGCAGGTTCCATCTTAAACTTGTTGCCGCTGCTGTTAACAACCATTACCGCCTATACCTTTAGAAATTTGTGTTTTGAACAGAAAAAACGCTCCAACCTAGTAGTCACTATAGTCTCGACGCTCAAATACAATCATATAAGATTGTCATTCCAATCGACTTATAATGTTTTGGAAGACTACATATGTCTTATGGAGGAAAACAAAAGTTAATAAAATTGATAAGGCATATAGTCTCAATAAAATGCGTTGCATCAATAAGGTTCATTAGATCACTGCTGATAGCGTTTATTTTTTTAAGGTTTGCCTCCAGCATCAACTTCGCTGAATCCAGATCAGCACTTTAGGTTTTTTTGATCGATAAGAAAGATCAAATCAGCAATTTTTATATATTATACATGCGGTAAAGAGAAATATTTTTGAAAGGTGATCAAACTCGGTTGAAATCTAGAATATATATATATGTTCGCACTTCCAGTACAGTCATAATTTGTAGATAATCCTGAATGGATATGTTTCTCCAAACCCATAATTTTCGGTCTCAGCGAAAGATGCTTGTTGAGATAACTTGAATGAACATTTTTCTCCAGACACGTACTTGTTGGTCAGCAAAGGAAGGTGTCTGTTAGGATTGTGTTACCGAAAGATGGACGATGATGTGGATCTCTAGTAATTTAGAATTCCTGAGAGTGAATATTGTGTGGACGTATCAGCGTAAGGGATTCCTTATCCAAGACAAAAAGAATTTATCAATGAGTTTCAATAAATTTCTGCATTTCCTACTTCGACGATTGGTGGAAGGGAATTTCTTATCCAAGACAAAAATGATATTTCAAAAGGTGTTTTTTTGCTTTCATAACCAAAACGTTTCAACTTGTATGTTTTCACGTTCATCATAACTTAAATTGCGTCTCTTCGTACACCAGATGAATCTTTTTGTCATTTTTGCAAGTGGAAAATAGTTACTTGTTGGCATTGTCATTACAGTAGTCTCCGAGAGCCGGATTGATCTCCGAAATTGTGAGAAATAATGGGTGCGAATTTTTGTATGTTGTTTAACAAAGGGAGACTTCTTCGTTCCTCTTGGTTTATCCAAAGAGTTCGATATATAGTCCATTAAGATTATGCACCAGTTCATTCCTGCCTATTAGGGTGAAAAGGTGTGTGATGACATGGCGATGATATGTATACTCATGCCGACATGGCATCACTACATAGCAGAATGATTGTGGTTGCGCCATGTGGCGTTTTTGGGGTCCCTTGTTATAAAGAAAGATGTGGTAGAAAACTCGACCTTTATTCACTGTTGAATTGTGAACATGAACACTGATCCAATCAACTCGACATCTCGTTTTATATATTTATGTGAAGTACGTACCACAATACTATCTTCATCATGCATGATAATTCATACATTGAAGGATAAAAAACAACTTAATTAAACACTAGTAACTGTCACACTCACAAACAGGCTAGTAACAGTCACACACACAAACGACAGTCACTGGAAATAGAAAAGCATCACTTAATTAAGATTGATTGCGACCGCTTCAATTGACTTGGACGTAATATCTCCATGCGTACATGTTTTTTTAAGCCACCGTGACAACTGCAATGTTGGAATTCTTGTTGCACAAATCGAAGCATGCATTGTTACAACGTTCCACTGCTTCGTCTAATTCTGAAACAAGTAGCGTTTGATTGCTTTAACAATGCCAATTAAGTAAAGGAAAAGGAATAAAAAAAGATAGTGAGCTCGATCATTTTACCTGAATCCTGAGGAGTGTTTATGTTTTTGCACACAGAGAATGCACACCCCAACTTGCAGTACTCATTGATTTTATTTTCGTTCGCTACGTTGCTTTGTTCTTCAAATTCATCACCATTGTCTACTGCCCCCCCAAAAAAAGGATTAAAATTTGGAAAATCTTTACTAATAATATTAGTAGAAAATTATGGTAAAAAGCGCTGAGTTCGTTGCAAATTTTTTTTACCTGAGTTTTGGAAATTGCTAGTGTTAGCCCATGGGTGGCTTGAGGGGCACCTGTTCTCTCTAGTAAATCTACAACCACAGGATCTGGCACAAAGTTTCGTTGCACCTGTTCGTCTAACACATGCTTGGTAACAATTTCTTCCAGCTTTGGAATCGCAGCAGCTTCTAGCCTCTACTGAAGCATGTGCTATGAACAGACCCAGTATGAGTACACCTATAATCACACTACCAAAAGGAGCTTTTGCTACACATTTTCCTGCTTCCATTTTCTTGGTTGATTTCTTTGCTTAGATACTTTTGATTTTGATCGATAACTTCTTGAATATTTGAATAACTTGTGTTCCATATACAAGTTTTGCAATTTATTTATACCCAGAAGGATTGATTAGTTTATTGATTAGGTGGGCATCATTCAATGAATCTAGTGCTAGATTTCTGGTCCATACCTGCCAATCTACCATTGTTTACTCAACAAAATAAAGAATCTGTTCTACATCCAGCCACACATGAATCTAGTGCTGGAAGAATATCAGGTAGGCATAGTGCACATAAATACAATGTCTAATCACCTACTATTTGTTTATGGAATTGTGTATTGTTAAATTAGCCGCCTCAATCAATTGATGTAGACCGAGTTCGTTGATCACCCGTGCGGGTTTGGTATCTCGGTAAAAAATTTGTTGTTTTCAAGGATCGCTCCCACGCCGATAAGTCATATATTTTTTAGGAGAAAATGCTAACCGTGGTTAATCCTGTGCGGGGAAGAGGTGGACCGACTTGAGCCCAGATTCCGATGTTAGAACCGTTCCCACTTTTAGTATCCACACAATAGACCAAATCTAAATCATTCATATTATTCGTAGCTTAGGTTTGATGGTGGTACTACAAAGGTAATCTCATCTCCATTTGTGTTTCGGGCAGTGGATTACTTTTCAATTACATTATGGAGCAGACAATTTGTCTGTATAGATAATGATATGTTTACATCTAATATGGTCTTTAACGGCATCTAATATGCTTATGGCCTCCGACTCATAATTTTGAAGGTCGAGACAATGTGTGCTTTAAGGTTAAAGTTATTGAATTTATTTTGAACGTTAAAATTAACTTTCTACGGGTTTTGTACACAATTACATAAAGCGACAGTGTCTCTTTGATGCTCAGTTGTATATTTAACTGAGTTCAAACCGTGTGGACTGAGTTGTATATTTAACTGAGTTGCCTACAAAATTACATAAAGCGACAGTGTCTCTTTGATGCTCAGTCCAACATTAAGCGATCAGATTATGCTATCTATAGACTATATCATTGAGCTCATTGACAGTTTTCATTTAAAAAAAAAAAAAAGAAATGAACTCAATTGAGTCGACTGACACAAATATCTAATTTCCAATGGAACATAAAGGCACAAGACAATGTTCATTGAACAATTCAAAACCAATACTACTAAGGTATAAGAACACAACAAATGAGTTCATTGACCAACTGAAACTACCAATCTGCAAAAATGAAACACGCAATAACTCATAGGCCATAGGTGGTCAAGAGGCACTGGAATTTAGATTCGTCAAAGGAAAGGGTACAATCAAGATTAAGCAATACCAATCTAGAAGTACAGATCCATGCTCTAACCTTCTTCCAGAAGGAAGGATTCAAGATTTAACAAAACCATTTCTAATGTGAATACGAGTTATTTAGTGTTTGGGTCATAGATTTAGGAATGTCTTAGTGTTTGGATCCTAAATTTGTTCAATTTTGTGTTTGGGTCGTTGACCCGTTAGTCAACCATATTTCCTGGTCAGTCGGTTAAGATTTTTAAACGCCCGTTAGTTATCCATGCTTTGATTCTTCCTTGGCTAACTTTACCCTCTACAACATGGATCTGGCCAAAAAAAAAATCAATGGAAACCCGAGATTATCAATTATGAATGTAAAGATTGAAATTCTTGGTTTCAAGAAAAACTCCAATTATGAATTAAAGCCTTTTACATATAAATTCTAACAAAAAAATATTTTGATTACCATGAATCAGGTACTACCAATGGAAGAGAATTCGGATTGTATTGAGATGTCTCCGAGCAATGGAGCTGGAGTAAAGACCTTTGCAGTAATGCGGCGACTTGAAGCTGATAAACATAGACATCAGAAAAATCAATCTTATTAGATGATTCAATCAATGGGAACAACCCACTTTATGCAGATGTTTACAAAGCTAACAAGGAAATAAAGATATATATAATAAAGAGGCAACATACATAATAAAGAGGAAATACAAAAAAGATAACTACAATTATGGGGAGAATATAGAGTATAATATTTTAACACTTTATACGACCTACTTTATACAGATGTTTACAAAGCTAGCAAGGAAATAAAGATATACATAATAAAGAGGCAATATACATAATAAATATGAAATACACAAAATATAACTGGGGAGAATATAGAGTATAATATTTTAACACCCCCCTTCAAATTCAAGATGGCCTGGAAGACATACTGAGTTTGGATACCAAGAACTGGAGACGAGAAGAAGGATGTGATTTCGTAAAAAGGTCGGCTATTTGAAACTCTGACTTGACAAATGGCAACGCAATAGTTCCTTGCTGAAAATGATGTCGTGTAAAGTGATAATCAATTTCAATGTGCTTAGTGCGCTCATGGAAAACATCATGATGAGCAATGTGAATGGCAGCTTTGTTATCACAGAAAAGAGGTGTGGGTTCAGAGACGGGAACTCCCATGTCACCAAGAATCCATTGTAACCAAACAATCTCAGAAGTTGTGTGAGCGAGAGTTATATATTCAGCTTCAGCACTAGAACGGGAAACTACTGTTTGTTTCTTACTTCGTCGTGTAATAAGAGAATCACCAAGAAACATACAATAACTAGTGGTGGAGCGACGATCTGTAGCATCACCTGCCCAATCAGAATCGGAATATGCACGTAGACGAAGATTATATGTAGATGAGAAATGTAATCTTTGATACAAAGTACCTTTGATGTACCGTAAAATCCGAAGAACTGCAGCAAAGTGTGTTGATCTTGGAGGTGACATGAACTGGATGACAATATGAACTGCATGACTGATGTTTGGTCGTGTAATAGTAAGATGGTTAAAACTGCCTACTAGTTGACGATATAACGTAGGATTGGGCAACGCTTGTCCATCAATACAATTGAGTTTTACATTCAGTTCAAGTGGTGTGTCGACAGTTTTGTTGTCGGTTAAACCTGCACGCTGAAGGATATTAGTAGCATACTTCACTTGAGAGATAAAGTATCCACTAGATGACTTATCAACTTCAATACCTATAAAATATCTTAGAAAACCAAGGTATTTCATTTCAAAACAAGAGCTGAGATGAAGCTTTAAAGCACTGATACCTTCCAAGTCATTACCTGTGATGAACATGTCGTCAACGTACAAGAGAAGAAAGACCATTCCCCTTTTAGTCTTCCGGATGAACATGGCTGAGTCATATGCACTTTGAGTGAATCCATATTGGAGAATAACATTGGATAATTTATCAAACCAAGCACGAGGTGCTTGTTTAAGTCCATACAATGTTTTGCGAAGTTTACACACCTGATTAGGAGAATGAGGTAATCCAGGTGGTGGTTTCATATAGACTTCTTCTTCAAGGTCTCCAGGAGAAAGGAATTTTTAACATCCATTTTATGAAGACCCCAATTACGAGCAGAAGCAACAGAAAGAAGAGTATCTACCGTGGTAATACGAGAAACAGGAGCAAATGTCTCTTCATAATCGATAACATACTCTTGAGTGTATCCTTGAGCAACTAGACGAGATCTGTAGCGATCTATTTTTCCATCTGAGGTAGTCTTTATATTGTATACCCATTTACTTCCAACAACATATTTTCCCGGTGGTAGGTCTACCATGTCCCATGTATTAGTGTTCCTATGTGCAGTCAATTCTTCTCCCATAGAATTTTGCCAGACTGGATTTAATGATGCTTCCCTATATGACTTAGGCTCATGAAGAGGTAAGATATCAAATAAATAACAGTGATAATCAGAAAACTTAGTTGGTGGATGTCGAACACGAGGAGGCAAAATAGATGCATCAGAAACTGTATTTTTTTCGGAAGAAACAATCTCGGTGCTTTGTGGATGAGGCTCAGAGGTAGACGACGAAACTGCTGAAGGTGATGCGGTATCAGGAATAAAAAAGAAGAAGTACCAATAGAAGTATGAGGAACACTAACAGTTGTAGATTCAGAGGAATATTCAAATGGATCCATGTACGTGAAATTTTCATAGGATGATGACTTACTATTTGGAAGAGGCCAAAATGGTATCTTCTCCCAAAATGTAACATGGCGAGAGATACGTAATTTTGGACTTTCGGGATAATAACAACGATATCCTTTATGTTGAACACCGTACCCTAAGAAGACGCAAATAACATTCTTCTTACTCAATTTATTACGTTCTCGCTCAGGTAGAAGTACAAAACAGGTTGACCCAAAAGTACGAAGCTCAGAGTAATCAGGTAAACATCCATAAAGGCGTTCATATGGAGAAACTCCGCCAATAATTATGGTTGGTATCCTATTCATCGTATAAACAGCAGTAAGGGAGGATTCCCCCTAAAAGTTAGAAGGAACAGATGAAGAAATCAACTGTGTACGAGCAGTTTCGATAATATGAAGGTGTTTTCTCTCTGCAACACCATTTTGTTGTGGAGTCTCTGTACAAGATAACTGGAGTAAAGTACCTTCTGATTTTAGAAAATTTGTGAATGGGTCTGATATATACTCTCCTGCTTGATCTGCACGGAAGATCTTAATAGCTTTTGAAAATTGTGTTTTCACCATGGTAGTAAATTCAATTTATATTTTCAAAAACTCCGATCTTGAATGAAATAAATATATCCATGTATAACGAGAATAGTCATCGACAAATATAAAATAGTATGAGGCTCCTCCGTTGGTTGGAATTGGTGATTTCCCCCAAACATCAGAATGAACAAGATCAAAAGGTGCTACTGAAGAAGTTGTGCTTTGACTGAAAGAGAGAGCAGGTTGTTTTTACAACTTACAAGAAATGCAATGGGGTTCTTTGTCCAATTTTGTGCTTCCTAACAAACCTTTACTGATCATGTAAGAAAGACGAGGGAATGAAACATGTTCTAATCGAGAATGCCAAGACATAAAAGAAGATGAATTGGGTGCAGATGCAGCAAGGAAGGATGTACCTGACTGTTTGGGTTTGTAGTATGTCTAGGAGAAATAACCGGCCAAATCTACGGCCCATTCCAACTTGTTTTCTTGTTAAGCGATCCCGAATAACACAACCATAATCAGAAATTTCAGTGTCAAAACCCTGAGTACATATTTTTCCTGGTGATATAAGATTCATTGTAAGCTTGGGAACAAGTAAAACATCGGGAACATTAATTTCTTTTGCAACTTTGACTATACCAATATGACTAGCATGAAGACCTGTTCCATCTGTTGTACGGATTTCGGGAGAAGTAATTGGAATTAAATGTTCGAAATAACGTGAATCGTAAGTCATATGATTAGATGCCCCTGAATCAAGAGACCAAACAGTTGAAAAATATGTCGAAGGAATAGAAAGGACGGAAGAAACACTAGAACAATCACCAAAGGACAAAGTCTGTAAAATCATATCTTGTATTTCTACTACGCTGGTTGTACTAGAACCGGAAGATTTTAAATAAGAACCTGGTAGGATGCAGTTTGATGAAACTGACGGAGCATACATGGCGGAAGATAACTCATTGAAATGAGTCCTCTAATGTCGATAGATAAGAAAACCTTCTCACAATACTGACGGGTAGTATGTTGATGCTGCCAAAATATAATAAGGAGGAGTGGATTTGTCTGATACGCTTGACAGAAAAGTAGACTCAATATTAATTAATCGTTGGATCTAAATTTGCAGCGGATATCTAAAGTTGGATCGTCTTTGGCTCTGCTGCCATGATAAACATAGACATCAGAAAGATCAATCTTATTAGATGATTCAATCAATGGGAACAACCCACTTTATACAGATGTTTACAAAGCTAACAAAGAAATAAAGATATACATAATAAAGAGGAAATACACAAAACAAAACTATAATTATGGGGAGAATATAGAGTATAATATTTTAACAGAAGCATCCAATAAGAAGAGAAAAACTCTAAAATAGTAAAAGGAAAAACCATAAAATATAATGAAAGAAAAAAACCAAACGTGCAAACAATAAAATTTGGCTTTTGCTCGTGATTTATGTAGAGAGAGTTACCGAGCCTAGAGATTCCATAAGAAAAACCTCCACATACGAAATAGACAATTTTTTCTTTGTGAAACATCAACCAATATCTTGAACGTTGCATCGTTTTTTATGATTTTAGATAGCAACTATATTTAATTGCTCCACCAGCAGGGGGAGACCACAACTAAACGGCTACGACCAAGCTTATCCAATCTTAAATAACAAACATGTCGAGTATGGGTTTCAATTCTAAACGTGGAAAGAAAAAGAAAAACTTAAAATAGATAAGCTTCGCTCTCAACTTCGCAATACATCTGATGGGAGGAGGAAGTATCATTACATTTTAAATGGAATCTCACGCATATCTCATTGCATCTATCAATATCAGTCTCGTAAAAAGAATAGAAAAAAATATATGAACATATAGGCTCGCTTTTCTTTTACGCAACATATAGTAAAATACAAAATCCACCAAAAACTTAATAGAAATCAATAAAATAATAAATTTTATACGTACCAGCCGGAGCAAAAGAAACAGCAACAATAACATTCGACGTTCAACCAAATACCATTTCGAATATACCTACTAACAAACAATGGACGGGATAGGACTGCGCAAGAAAAAGAAAAAACCAACAAAATCCAAAAGAGAAGCAACGGAAAACAATAGGTTTTGGCCTTTGCGGACAGAGGTACCAAACCCATAAATAAAAAGACTTTTGTTTAGGATTTCTTCATTTTTGATATATTTGGCATGGATTTCCCATTCCCTGTTGTATCTTTTTTATCCCTCACGAAATAAGTAATTTTTTTCTAATGGAATGAAAAATATGAAGAAAAATAATATTGAATCCCACATCGTCTATTGCACTTATATGCTAAAATTTTATTTTCTAGTTCTTAATTATTTTCTTAATTTCATGTTCTAAAAATTGAACTACGAAGAACATCTTTCTTTCTTGCCAGTACAAAGAAAAGCATACGATTGAACGTTTGATCATTAGCAAGGACTTCGCATTTTATTCAGATGATCAGAATACCTCAAACATCCATCCATTTACAAAAGATAATTCAGATGATCAGAATACCTCAAACAACCATCCATTTACAAAAGATAATTCAGATGATCAGATTACCTCAAACAATCATCCATTTACAAAATATATTAGGGATGCATTTTCTTTCTTTGCTCCAGCTTGATGATGCTGGTGTTGGTGGTGCTGCAAGGCTCTGCCAAAAAATACTAAGCTCTCTTGGATACAATAGGACACACCCCAGTGAAATTCTCTCGCCATGTTTGACGTTGTTGATAAAAAAATTCAAATCTCAGAGCCCTCGAATAACTTGGCTTACTTCCCTTGTCGATCTGCTTTGACAGAAGTTTGATTCAGAAATCATACCCAACAATACATATTACATTTCAGGTTTGCTTGGTGATCCTAATATAAAGCGGACGGACGAACCGATATGAAAAACTCAAGATACTTGCAATCAGGAGTTCTCACCTGAATTGGAAACAAATATTTCGAGTTATACACATTCTGGCATAACAAAATACATCCAAAATATTATCCTGAATGAAAGTTTTTAAGTGATTTTCATAAATAATGTGATTAAACGCAAATTACCCGAGATAATGGATCGACTGTAAAGAGGAATTACTTACTTCAACACAACCTACTAAGACCAAAGCCTTATCTTTGGCCCACTACTGCTCCACCTCAAGCAGGCTGCCAAAGTAAACTGCGTTAACATTTTAACACGGCTCCTTCGGAGGGAAATATGATTTTTTCGGCAGTGTAAGCCTGGACAACATTCATTCATCATATTCATGCACTCAATGACTCTATTAGAAGATATGTATTTATGTGTATATTGTATATATGGTTAGGAGATATTTTAGTTAGGAAATATATTATTTTTGGTGTAAATTTATTTTGGCTTTTTTCTCCCATTTAAAGTCTTAGAGAAACCAATTGTAAACTCAAGTTTTTCAATAAGAAAACTTCGATTAATATTCTCAACCTTGTCGTTTCATGGCATCTGAGCCAGAATCGAAAGAAACTTCAATTACTTACATTCTTCGGATTATACGGGTATGATGATTTCCCCGGTGAAATTGAATGGTGATAATTATGAACAAGATTGAGTACCACTTGCTAATACTTTCAATGATGCATAGTGGGAAGCTATTGTGAATATGCTTAACTCTTCTAATAAGAGGGTTCAAAGGAAAACCTTTCTAGTAAATGGATACCTTAAAAGGGCTTCAAGGCATATGACAGGAATTAAAGAGTTTTTCTGTAAAACATATCAAATAGGTTTTTCTTCCGTAAAGCTTCCGAACGGCACATATACAATTGCACCATGTGAAGGCATTGTGGCGTTTGGAGATAATATGAGATTATATCGTGTTTTATACGTTCCTGATCTTGAATGCAATTTGATTTCCTTAGCATGCTTAATTAAACATCTTAAATGTATTGTCACTTTGACTGATAAGTTGTGTGTGATACAGGACCGCACTACGAGAACAGTGATTGATATGGGTGAGGAACGAGACGGGGTCTATATCTTCCATAGTGGAATGCTCATTACTGCAAATCGAGTATCAGCTGGAGAAGATTATTGTTTATTGCATAGACGTTTGGGTCATGCGTCTAATAAGGTTGTTTCTTTACTTCCGGGTATGAATAAAGTTGATTGTCAGAAATTTCTTAAGGAACCATGTGATATTTGCTTTAAAGATAAACAAACTCGGACTACTTTTCCGGTTAGTGAGAATAAAGCTGATGACCTCTTCAATTTAGTACGTTGTGATGTGTGGGGTCCTTATCGTACTACATCTTCTTGTGGTGCACATTACTTTTTTACCATTGTCGATGATTATTCTTGTTGCGTTTGGGTTTATTTAATGGCATATAAAACTGAGGTGGTGCAGAATATTCAAAATTTTTGTGCAATGGCAAAGACACAATTTGATAAGCAAGTTCGCATCGATAATGGTACGGATTTTCGTCATTTGATTCCATTTTTTACTAAACACGGAATTGAATTTCAGACCACATGTGTGGATACACCACAACAAAATGGGCGAGTGGAACGCAAATATCGTCATATACTGAATGTGGCGCGTGACTTGCGATTTCAAGCAAATTTACCTCTTCGCTTTTGGGGTGAATGTATCCTAAATGATGCTTATATTATTAATCGCACGCCCACTACCTTTTTAAATGGTAAAACCCCATATGAACTGCTACACAGAAAGTCTCCTATTTATACTCATATTCGAGTATTTGGATGTTTGTGCTATGTTAGTGTTGTGCCTCGTGATCGTAATAAATTTAATCCACGAGGTCGGAAATGTATCTTTGTTGGCTCCTTATAGAAAAAAGGGTTGACGATTATTTGATTTGGAAACGAAATAATTCTTCGTATCTTGTGATGTGGTTTTCTTTGAAAACAATGAAGGTGCCAAGATGAAGGTGCAAGGTTGGAAATTGTTGGACAACAGTCGGACTTATTGTTGTCTGACAGTACTTCCATTCCGGGTACTACTTTAAATGGGACAGGTGAACTGAAAGATCAAGGGACAGGCGAAGAGAGAGCGTCAGTTGGTGACAGTAGACCAACAGACACGCGATGTACATTCCGTGAACAGATTTTTGTCTGGTACTGACATGTTCCAGGCACTGCTGTACGGGTTTTGTACAGTAGTGACCAAATTTCTACACCAGGCAGTAAAGAACGGGTTGTGTCTGGTATTGATCAAATTATTACACCAGCCAGTGACGTACTAGATTTGTCCAGTGACAGAAGTCGAAGAGTCACAAACAGTGACAGAAGTCCAAAGGTCACGGGATCATCAAGTGCTTTAAGAGATCGTTTTGTCTCATCTGAGATTACTTTGCAGAATGTGTCAGGAAGATTAAGCGACACTTCTGAGACTGAATTGGAGAACGTGTCAGGGAGTCTAAGAGGCACTTCTGATACAACTTTACCTGCAACCGAAAGATGTGATATTATTAGTGATACTTCTGATAAGGAAATTCGACGTAGTGTTTGGTCTCGAATTCCTAATACTCAGTTAAAGGATTATATATATGTAATACTGTCAAAGAAATAGATCCCAGCTCCTCCATTCCTTGCTCATCAACATTCTCAGGTACGCCTTATCCCATAACTAATTATGTATCTTGTGAAAAATTCTTTGCTAATCATACTCGTTTTTTGGTGGCGATTACTACTCTTAAAGAACCTACGAGTTATACTGAGGTTGTTCTCCTTCCCTGTTGGCGTCTAGCTATGTCTAAGGAAATTGGTGCTCTTGATAAAAATGGCACATTATCTATTATTGATTTGCCTCCAGGGAAGAAGGTTATTGGTTGTAAATGGGATTACAAAATTAAATATAATTCTGACGGTACCGTCGAGCGGTATAAGGCTCGCTTGGTTGTCCTCGGTAATAGACAAGTGGAAGGGGTGGATTATCATGAAACATTTTCTCCCGTTGCTAAAATCGTTTCGATTAGAATATTTTTAGCAGTCGCAGTTGCTCGTGATTGGGAGTTACATCAAATGGGTGTTCACAATGCTTTTCTACATGGGGATATTGATGAAGAAGTATTTATGCAACTTCCTCCAGGATATTCGACTAGTTCTCCTGGTAAAGTGTGTAGACTCCATAAATCTTTATATGGCCTTCGTCAAGCTCCTCGTAATTGGTTTGCCAAGATTGCATGTGCTCTCAAGGCTTTTGGATTTATAGAATCTTATGTTGATTATTCTCTGTTTACTCTACGACGAGGTGAGAATTCTATTAATGTACTGGTCTATGTGGATGATTTAATTATTGCTGGGAATGATTCCGCTGCTATTAGTACTTTTAAAACATATTTAAACCGTTGTTTTCATATGAAAGATTTGAAAAATCTCAAGTATTTTCTTGGTATTGAAATGTCTCGTGGAGCTGATGGTTTGTTCTTATCTCAACGAAAATATACCTTGGACATTCTGTCTGAGACTAGACTTCTTGGAGCCAAACCAGTTTCTTCACCAATCGATCAACATCATCGTTTAACTTAAGATGATGGACCATTGTATTCTGATTCCTCCCAGTATCGTCGGCTTGTTGGACGTTTGATGTATTTGACAATTACGTGTCCTGAATTGTGTTACTCGATGCATATATTGGCTTAATTCATGCAGTCTCCTAGGATGTCTCACTGGGAAGATGCACTACGAGTTCTTCGTTATCTAAAGGGACATCCGGGTCAAGGGATTGTTTTATGCAAGGATAATGCTCTTCAAATTACTTCTTATTGTGACTCTGATTGGGCCTCCTTCCCTCTTAGTCGTCGTTCGCTTACTGGTTACTTTATTTTTTTGGGAGGCTCACCTATATTTTGGAAGACAAAGAAGCAACACACGGTATCTCGTTCTTCTGCTGAGGCTGAGTACCGTTCTATGGCTCATACTTGTAGTGAGCTCACCTGGCTAAAGGCATTATTAAAATATCTAGGTGTGATTCACTCTCAGCCTATGCGTCGTTACTGTGATAGTCAATCCGCTCTTCATATTGTTCCTAATCATGTTTTTCATGAACGCACCAAATATATTGAGATTGATTGTCATTATGTGCACGATCAAATTCAGTCTGGTATTATTATTACTTCTCATGTTCGGACAACTGCTCAGCTTGCAGACATTTTCACAAAAGCTCTTGGACGTCCTCAATTCAAGCTGCTTCTTCGTAAGTTGGGAATTCGTGATCTCCATGCTCCAACTTGAGGGGGAGTATTAGAAGATATGTATTTATGTGTATATTGTATATATGGTTGGGAGATATTTTAGTTAGGAAATATATTATTTTTGGTGTAAATTTATTTTGGCTTTCTTCTCCCATTTAAAATCTTAGAGAAACCAATTGTAAACTCAAGCTTTTCAATATAAAACTTCGAATAATATTCTCAACCTTGTCGTTTCAGACTCAAATAATGAATATGATGATAAACACCATTAGAACGACAAAGAAAAATACAAAAAAAAAACATGCCTGAACTGGCTTCCATGAACAAATACATAATTGAAATATCTCCCCCCTTAAAGGTCTTGACAAAATAAGTTCTCACGTTGAACGGTGATGGAACCCTCGCTTTCTATTGGCCGACATAGACCTTTTCTAATGTAGAAGTCATGGCGAGGACACTTGGCATAACTCTATTGGTCGGAATATTAAAAATTGGATTACACTTTATTTATATCAAATATTTAACTTTCCGTTAGTAACGCCGTCAACAAAAAGGAAGGTGGACAACACTTTCGTCAGAATTTAAATCCAATTAATTTCGTTACACCGTGTTTACACCAAATACTTAATTATCCGTTAGTAACGCCGTTTTAGATGGACAATACTTCAGTCAAACCACGAATTTACAAACGTCTATAATTAGGAAACCCGCTCTTTCATGTTAATAAGGAAACCGGATATTAGTTCATGTGATGTGATTACGGAAACCGTGCTAATAAGGAAACGGGTGATCCATATATATATATAGACATCGTAAACTACAAAATTTGATTAGAAAATCTGTTGTCTAACTAATACTGCAGCATCTATTCATTGTTAGTACGTTCTTCCGTTTGTTTTTTTTTTTTTGATCAGTAATCCCTTCTTCTTCTAATTCATTCAATTCTCATCGCCAGAATTTCAAAACTATTCTCATCGCATATGTTGGCACAATTTGGTAATCGAAGCATTCTTTTTAATTACTATATTTTTTTTTTGCAGAGAATAATATTGGTTGGTTCCAGGGCCAGCCCTGAGACAAAGTCAACAAAGCTTGACTTTGGGGCAGCACGGAAATAGTGTCAGCAAAAAAAAATTCAGTCTAAGGGTTGTTCTGTGTTTAAAACTAAAATGAAGGTCTAAATAGTGATTACTAACAGAAAAAGGACATAATCCTAAGAGATGTAGGGGCTTATAGAAAATAAGGGGCTACTTTAATGGTTCACTGCCAAATACTTAACAAGTCTCATTTCAGAGAATTTTTTTCTCTCGGACATAAGCCTCAAGAAATTTGTTGTTGCACATACTGCAGTTCATTCGAAATTGCTTCAAAGGTGACCATCTCATTTTCAGTGAGTTTACGGCTTTTGCAATGAGTTCAGTAGTTGATCTTTCAAGAAAACCACGCTACCCTGTACAACAAGCAATATGATTTCCTTCTCAATTCTAAGAGCTATATTATCTCCACCTAAACTTGTGTAGTCTTATTCTGTTTACGCATATCTGATTTGCTGTTTATATCATCTTGATGTGTCACACTCATGATATTTTCTGAACTTCTGTTTTCGACATTTCATGGAAAAGGGGTTGGAGCATCCAGAGATAGCTCTATTCGGTGAACACTCACTTGACACACAAACAGGGCCGGTCCCGAGTGGGCAACATTTTTACTTCCCCTTCGGGGTAGCAAAATCTCACGGCCGGCCCTGGTTGGTTCTTAACTAATCTTCGCCTTTTTTTCTCCATACAAGAGGAAACTTCTCTGCATGACCAAGGAGTCAATATTAGTTTTGGTTTAAAGGAGATTTAGAGATGAAAGAAAGTTAATCACTGTAAGTTGGATATGCACCAGAAAGAACAATTTCACGAATGAAAAAGAGGCAGTCAATCAGCTGCTGCTGACCTAACCTCATGTGATTTATCTTCCGTCGGGTTACTTAGATTCTTAATTTACAATTTACTTTCACATGTTTCACGAAGGTGTTATTTATCATAGGGGAGTCTGTGCTGTTATGGCTTGGTTTCACCATTCAAGAGTTTTCAAACCAGTGCTTTGGGAATGGTCCTGATTGTTGGAAAGGAAGATTATGTAACAGCCGTGTAAAATTATGAGTCAAAAGAAGCAAAATTATGTAACAGCCGTGTCATCAATAATTGTGTAAGTGGCTAATGTTAAGCCAATGCCAATCATAGTAAGTTGTTAATCGTTCTCTTAATTGAAACATTATAGACCATTCTGCTGTATTTTCCAGGCTTCCTCAAGCTGTAAGTGATGCTTATTCCCTAAAATTGGATAAGAAGAATTTGCGCATTCATTTATTTTGGTGATGGCGACACAAGTGACATATGCTTCCAATGCATGGTTATAGTCATAATGAGTTCCCATTCATGCATGGTTACAGTCAAATGGGGTTATAGTCAAACCCCATTTGTTTAATTCACCATTAGCAGCAATTATCACCATTGAGAACATTCAACATCGCCAGTTCCCTCCAAACTTGGAATGCATATAAAACTCCCAAATTCTGTTTCCGTTGCTGCTGCTGTGAAGCCATATAACCATCACCACCACTGCCTTTGTTACCTGAACCTGAATTCTCAATTAACCCAAAACCCTTTGAGAGATGATACTTCGGATTTCTTGCAGGGTGGAACTCGAACTCCATCTACCAGGAAATGAGAATTCCTTCTCGTTTTGTCAAAAACAAGACCTGAATGCTCTTTTAAACTCCCACTAACAACACGTGGTGATAATGAAGCCATGTTCACTCATCTTCTTTGCTTCACTAGTGGGAGTTTCACACGCTTGAATGAGTTCCCTTTCTGTCAATGAAATGATGAAGTGGTGCAGCAACATAAGCAAACCAAGGCAAGCACGAAACTGATCACCGTCTGCTTGGTGACTTTGAGTCGCAAACGCCAGTTTAGCTTAATCAAGCCATTTACTCTCCAATAATCGGATCCACTTGTACTTTCTACAAAAGTATTAAAATAGTGTTATTTAGCCAAAATATCGAGTCCTACCTAATATAAATATGGACATAAAATGTAGCACTTATGTGCTTATCAACACCCCCACACTTATATTTTACTAGTCTTCGAGCAAAACAAAGAATTGACCCGTTATACAGCTGGTCATATCATAAGAGAGAGTTAGACCCGCTACACAGCTGGTCATAAAATGAAAATTTGAAATACCATACCAAGACCCGCTACACAGCTGGTCATAGAAAATACCATACAAAAGACCCGATACACAGCTGGTCATAACCCTAAAAATCATAATGATAATATTATTTTTTTAAGACCCGCTACACAGCTGATCATTTTTTTATTTATTATTATTATTATTATTATTTTAGACCCGCTACAGAGCTGGTCATGACATTTTTTTTTTATTAAAATCATAATTCCTAAAGAAAACGTCACTCCCCCACACTTAAACATTACATTGTCCTCAATGTAATTGAGTCGTCCAACGTAGAAATTAAGGTGGGAAATATAAAGTACGATATGCAAAAACTACACAAATAAAAATAAAATATAGAGTGAAGGGCACAAATCTGATGGGTTGATTCCCATGAAGCGAAAGTTATTTGTTTCCCTGCTTGCCAGTACCACGTTCTCAAAAAAAAAATGAGGTTGGTACCCCAAAGTAAACTGCCCCTCATATACATAGAGTCTGAAAAGTTGGGAATCAACCCAACTAGTCCATTCGGCTGAAAATATGCACCTGCAAACACTATATTCACCCAAAAATATATGGGAAACCATTCCCCTTATAAAATAATCTTTAATAATCAAGTCATGCATTGTCAGGATATGTAAATCATTCACACAATGAGATATAAACTGTTCAATGGCTTCTTGCTGAGGTGCGTGCCCTAAATCAGGCTCTAAATCAGCGGAAATAACTTACACGGATATTGGTTCAAATTCGACAAAATGAGACACACGAACAGATGTTGGCTCAAATTCATCCGCGGAACAAGGGCTTAATGGAGCGATAATATCATGACTAATAGACCCATTCTCATCCACAACGATTTCATTATTAATATCACCAACATGAAAACAATCATAACTTGATAGCTTAAGGGTCAAATTCGGAGCTTTCTCGACTGATGGAACTAGTCGAAACTCGGGCAAAACTAGAGGTTCTAGTTTGGGCTTCCATTTGTTAGTGTCTAACAGCGGCGTGGAGTCTAACAAGGCATTGACTTCACAAATAACACTATCATCATCAAAACCATACCCAAAATGAGCTAAGCAAACCTCTAGTGGATCTTCTAAGTGGCTCTTGCAAAAACTTTGCGAGTGCATCTTTTCGCCTGTAGCACTTCAGACTAAGGTACCTGGAAAATATTCAAACAAACTACGTAAAAATAACTCTAAAAGAAAAAGAAAAATAAATTATATACAAAAAATAAAAATAAGCTATATATAAAATTGATATCAATCAGAGTGTATTATGCAACCACTTCCCGACAGCGGCGCCAAAAACTTGATGTAGATTTTATATAACCAAAATAAATGATTAAATGAAACCTAGTTTTATCCGCAAGCGCACAGGTCAATTGTGATATAGATACCAAATGCGGTTCGTTCCCACAGGGAGTGTGAAATAATCTACCAACTAATACCAAAAACAAATAATCAAATAGATAATGTTTTAACGATTTTCAGGACTTCGGAACAAAATGAAATGATAAAAAAATGTAACAATAAACAAACTGAGATGTGAGTTATTAAGGTCTTCGATATCCACCAACTCAATCATATAGAACTCTATTAATCTCTATTTATCGCTCAAGACAGTTTCGAAATCAATCTCATGTCTCGGAAAATGGTATGTTAAATTGTAAAATATAGTTTCTCCGCTGAAATCTCCTTCGCTTTAAAGGTAGTGATTTTAAAGCATTACCTATCAATCCTAGAGCATACCACGTCAAGGGATTTAACCAAAGCACGAAATATCAATTGAAAAGCATAAGTAATCAAGAAAATCACATAATCCATTAAATACCAAGCTATATGAAGAGAAATTACTAGTCAATGAATCATTATTACAAATATCATCGAACAGTTTATACGATTAAACATGGTTTCTATCTAAACCCTAACATGGCACTAGATAGACATGGCTTTCTCAAAAGCCATAAAAATATAAGATCAAAATCAATAGCTAATCAAAATGAAAATGGAGGACCCAAACTTCAGACTTTAAACAAAGCTTTGCTGTCGCGCCTCCATCTCCTTCTTCCCAGTTGCCGCTCTGTAGCCGGCTTCCTCCTCTTTGTGCTCTCATTCTCAGGCCCACAATTAATTTTGTATACCGTGACACCCATAATTATATGAATCAATACATAACTGGTTATGCATACTATCTTTTCAGGCATAACTCGTTATGCAGCCTAATTTTCCAAGGGTATAATTGGCAGCGCAACTTGGACATAACATATCTAAAAATCCGCGCCTTAGAATTTTACAAACTTTATATCGTTGGAAATATTTTTAAAATAGCTACGCAACGAGTACAAACAAGAATATCAAATTTTTGTTTTTAACGAAAAAATCGGAGGTGATCCTCATTTTAGGGAAATTTTTTGAATACTTGATACTTAACCATTATGCAGTCACCAAAAACGATGCATAACACATTCTGCAGACGCATAACGAATTATGCAACCATTTTCTCCACTGCATAGCAAATTATGCATTTGGATAACAAAATTATGCATCTATAACAAGTTATATTACCATTTTTTTGGTTGATTTTAGCCGTACATATAAAAAATTGATGCATAATGCAGTATGCATCCATATTTACGGATGCATATCAGGTTATGCATCTATTTTCTCGATGCATAATGCATTATGTAGCCATACTTTCGGACGCATAACATGTTATGCAGGTTTTCTGGACTGCATAACAAGTTATGCAACAAATTTTGTAGATGCATAACAGGTTATGCATCCATTTTCACGAATGCATAACATGTTATGCAGAGAGTTTCTCGACTGAATGACATGTTATGCAGTCATAACCACATCATCATCTTCTTTCATGTTTCATTAACTCCCACGCAAACCATTATCTTTCAGTTATTCGGGGGCTCTTGGTCAAAATAATGTATTTACACCATCATCTTCTTTCATGTATTCACAATACATTACACAGCCACCAAAAAAGATGCATAACACATTCTGCAGATGCATAACGAATTATGCAACCATTTTCTCCACTGCATAACAAAGTTATGCATTGTTTTGGTTGATTTTAGTGCGTACATAAAAAATTGATGCATAATGCAGTATGCATCCATATTTACGGATGCATATAAGATTATGCATTTATTTTCTCGATGCATAAAAGATTGTGCAACAATTTTCTCGATGCATAATGCATTATGTAGTCATATTTTCGGATGCATAACAGGTTATGCATCCATTTTCATGACTGCATAACATGTTATGTAGATATTATTATAGGTGCATGACAAGTTATGCATCCTTATTTTTTGTTGGTTTCAATACTAAGAAAAAAGTAGCTGCGTTTTCTGGATTGCACAACAAGTTATGCAACAAAACAAAAGTTGCAGAACGTGTTATGCAACAAATTTAGAGAATGCATAACAAGTTATGCAACAAATTTTTATAGACACACCTCCATTTTCTTTTAAATGCACGTCACATGCGTCCATATCCAAGCCATAGCACACAAGCATCCATTTCGAGAGTCTACTGATGGTCCACGGTCGATACTCGACGAAACCTAAACCATCAATACTGGGTGGGTGCCTTTACAAGAACACATGTTCGAAAGAAAACTCGCTGATAATTTCGATTTCAAAGGAAATCAGTTGAACCAAAACCTGAGCTAAAAAAAAACACTATAAGCTTCAATAGAAGGTTGATTAGACCATGATTCCAAAGCTTGGTTAGACATCCTTTCAATTCTAGGGACAAGTTTCTCTTTCAAAGCTTCATACCAAAATGATTTAAGACGGCATTTCTGAAAAACTTGTGAATTTGAGCATCAGTTGCATATTCAAGGCCTCCACCAAAAATGGCAGAGAAAGAATCCATGTACCATAACTCCACTGACTTTATTTCTTGTTGGAATATAAAGCATTTAAAATCTGGATCCGACGAAACTAGGATGACCTTCCAAACTAGTGCGGAACATTGTCCCGTACCTACATACAAAATTCAATGAATTCTGCTTAGACCATCAGTCCATCTCCGCAAATCATATCAACAACAGGTACTACGAGTTTAAGGAGTTGTTACTATATATATGCATCTGTAGGTTGACATTACTGTTACCTGGAGAATATCTTCTTGAAGAAGTATGGCACTTCTAAGCAATTGTTGGAAGCAAAGAAGTGAATCGTTTCCCCGATGAGAGGGAAACCCACTGAACCCAGTGGGAGTATTCCATTGCATTTGGGATTTCTCCATCTATACACATAATGAGCAAAAGCAACTATAACCAAAGATATGAAACACAATACAACAGAACCCCACATTTTTGTGATGCAACTTCAATTCCAATCAAGAGAAGAGCTTTTGGAGCTTTTCTCGAATTTAAATTTGAGAAACCAAATTCCTTACAGTCTCAATTGCAAAGAATATCAACCACCAGCAGACTTTGAATTAGTTCAATCTTCTCAAACCCCTAAAGTCCATTGAACCCATCCCTGCAATTCTCAGCTAGAACCACAAAGCAGTCTCATTCCAGTTAATCTCAGCTTCATCTTCTCGCAATTCATCATTAGACTCTCGAATTTGACATCATCAAAACCCATTTCTTCTTGCCTCTGCTAAGTCGTCTTAACTAGTTACTACAATAGCCTTGCCGTTCCCTTCTCAACTAGAATCTCACCGGAAACCATGGCTACACGGCGTCTGTCTCAGTCACAGTCTTTTCTGTCTCTGAATTCGACCTCAACCCCACCAGCAGATTCATTGGCAACCCCTTGTAAACATCTCCTCAATCTCTATTTCATTTTTCTTGTTGTGAATCTCCGCCCTAATCTTCCACTCGTTCCATCTGAAACAAAGATCTAAAACCTAAAATGAAAAATTAAAATCTAGAAACATAATTCGATCTATAGAGAATCTCAATTGCAAAGAATGTCAAGTTATCACCCGCTTCTTTCTAATCTACCAATTCTTAAACTCATCTCATAAATCATCAGCAGGTAAAGAACATGGAAAGAGAAGAAGAAAAAAGAATAATTTACTTTTAGGGCGGTGAGTTTGACGGTAGAAAAAATCTAAAAAATGGGTGTGACTGTAGTTTTCACATCTCATATAGTGTGGTGATTAAGACCTAACACAAAGTTCGCCAGGGCCCAGTCCATACACACCATTCGAATCAAGAACTTCGAAGGCCCATTCTATCACCGCTTTCTGTTCCCTGAAACGATCATAATCTGACTTTCCTGTCTCTTGGGTCTTTTCCTCCACCGGACACAACTACAATTTATTCCTTGGCTTCTAAAACTCGTCCCACTGGTTTACACAGGCTCGGGCAATATTTCCCATTCCTGTTGCAACTGTCTTCAGTCACAGATGTTTACACGAACTGCAATTAGAACCCATTCCAGTTCTACAGCTCATTCATTCTTCCAAGTCTTCTTTCCACCATGGTGCAATCGCTGCCATCTTGAATCCGACAGCAGGATTGAGACCAGCCACACCTTAACTTCCATCTTCAAATTCAAACCAACATCCCATCCAGTTCTCGTCCAAGCTTAGCACCAGCCTGTCATCATTCACTTCAACCAGTACCGCAGTCGGACCTGTCATGCCCAGATCAGTTTGCGTCTGAAATTCCATGTATACACGGCAACCATAAGCACCATCGTTGCCTGCAATTATCTCCACCAGTTCAATCAATTATAGAAGCAATATCTCGACTAAATTACAGTCAGCTCAACTCCAGCCAAGGTCAGGTTATAGACCAAACCCTTTTGAGCACGTACAACACCAATCTACTCTTATGAATTCTCAAGCCTTCATCCATTCCGAACAGCTAACACCAGTTGTAACCAACTTCAGCCATCTTCCATCGTTCGTACAAGCTCCGGAAAATCCTCCCAGCAATGAGACTCATCCCATTTAGACCAAGAGCACCACATACATCCAGATATCCTCAAAGTCCGACCAAGCCACCAACTTATACTTCCTGGCCATCTAAACCTCTTACTGTTCACCACAAACCCCATTTGTTTAATTCACCATTAGCAGCAATTATCACCATTGAGAACATTCAACATCGCTAGTTCCCTCCAATCTTGGAATGCATACAAAACTCCCAAATTCTGTTTCCGTTGCTGCTGCTGTGAAGCCATAGAACCATCACCACCACTGCCTTTGTTTCCTGAACCTGAATTCTCAATTAACCCAAAACCCTTTGAGAGATGATGCTTCGGATTTCTTCCGGGGTGGAACTCGAACTCCATCTGCCAGGAAATGAGAATTCCTTCTCGTGTTGTCAAAAACAAGACCTGAATGCTCTTTTAAACTCCCACTAACAACACGTGGTGATAATGAAGCCACGTTCACTCATCTTCTTTGCTTAAACCACTAGTGGGAGTTTCACACGCTTGAATGAGTTCCCTTTCTGTGAATGAAATGATGAAGTGGTGCAGAAACATAAGCAAACCAAGGCAACCACGAAACTGATCACTGTCTGCTTGGTGCCTTTGAGTCGCAAACGCCAGTTTAGCTTAATTAAGCCATTTACTCTCCAATAATCGGATCCACTTGGACTTTCTACAAAAGTATTAAAGTAGTGTTATTTAGCCAAAATATAGAGGCTAGGTAACGTAAATATGAGCATAAAATGTAGCACTTACGTGCTTATCAATATCACATCCTTCAAGATCTAGCACTCCAGTTACAGGAGGATGTTTTATTGCGCAAAAAATTCACCGCACCCTGAGAATTTGTTGTAACCTTGATATTAATTATACCCAACTCCTTTGCCCATTGCACAGTTTTGTAAATCGCTAATCCTTCTGCTGCAGTTGGTCCTGTGGTATTTCCTGAAAAAAACAGAATGTCAGCAATAACGTTATGTCTCTAGTATATGATTCCAATACCATATGAACCATCTAGTTCATCATAAGAAGCATCAACAGTGAAGATCTCATGCTTTACATTGTCAGAATTACTCTTATTTATATTTTTTCTTCATTTCTTTGTTTTTTGATAATGTTGTGCTAGACTATTTTTCCAGTCATTCAAAAACATTCTAATCAACTTGATACATGCACCAGGATTTGGCTTCTCCCTGTTAAAGTTGACATCATTTCTATGACTCAAAATTTTCCAGCATATGACACCAAAAATTTCTTTCCACTCCCAAAATTCAGAAGTAAACCATTTTCTTATCCAAGATATAAAATCTAATCATAACTTGGCTTCTGAATACCTAAACCAAACCAGACTGTTGTAAGGGACAATGAAAAAATAAATGTGTTGAAGTTTCAGGCACATTTGAGTTACACAAGAGATAGTGGGAATCCACATGCTTTAGAACTGAACTCATTTTTGCTCTCAAAGGTAAACTGCCATTTTCCATGTAAATATAATTACTCTAGGAATACTATTCATCTTCCATATTTGATTCCATATTTTATCTACATTGTTATGATGTTCATTAGATAATATACGATATGCAGATCCGGTGGTAAATTCCCCATATTTTAGCTTTTTCATTGAAGATTGTTAATGCAAACTTAGCTTTCTGATTAAGTTTTAGTTTTTGATTTTGATGGATTGCGTTTTAGTTCTTTGATTGAAGATTTAGGTTTTGGTATTTGTTTTAGATATTTAGAATTATTAAGTTTGTATAAGGGTAATTTAGTATTTTAATATCCTTCAAACACCCGGTATTCTTCTCTATTGGATGGATGAAGAAATGGTGGATGAAGAAATTCATAGGCCCCAAATAAATGTCCTAGGCCCCAAACTAGTAAGGAAATTTTTCCCCTCTTTCTGTTTCTATTCCTTGCCAAGAATAAGAAAAGCAATCATTTCATGGTGCAATACTGGAAGTCAGGGGTGGAGCAAGATTTCTGACTAAGTGGGAGCAAAAGAATTCTAGGGGGTGCAAATGAGGTGAGATGGGCTTGGACGCCTAACATTTTTCAAATTTTAGGCTTTTGAGCCAGTTGCACACCCTTGTTGTACACAGGCTCCGCCGCTGGTGCTTATATACCGAGTAACATCACATTGTGTTACTGTATGTGTACGAGGAACAATCATAGCCGTAGTAATTTTTCATCCACCCCACAATCGAAAATCTCTAGATGGATTAAACCACTGTATTAAAAATATGAGGCCAACATTTAAGACATAATTATGAAATTCAATCTTCATTTTCAAAAGAGTTTCAGGGCAGAAACCCAGATTTTCCCACGGTAACAAGGATAGAAGGGTTTTTATGGTCGACCAAAATTGCCTTCTATTCATAAATTAATTATTTCGAGTCACTCAGTTCGCCAGTAGTAAATCAGGATTGACTCGTTGGAGTGAGTTAGTAATTCGGTGAACTGAGTCACGGGCAACTAAAAGTAGAGTAAGTGCTCTTCGCCATCCCTATATTATCAGTAAACTTAAAGAAAGCACGAAACATCATGGCTTCATATATCAACATGCATATTTTCTAGTAGTAATATTGATACTTGCGAACTGTAATTACTTTCTTCGTCATACATGCATGACGATTTTTTTAATTTGTAATAGCAAACTAGTAGAGGATATGCATTACAACTTAAATTGTAAGGCACCGCAGTCACATTCGACTAGATATAAATATGTGCAACACTCACACACCACAATCATTCGAAATAGAAAGGCAACAATTAAGACATAATTAGGACAGCTTCAATTGACTTGGTACCTCCATGCCATAACGTCTCTTTATGCCGTAATAGCTACAGTATTGGAATTCTTGTTGCAGATCTCCAAGCATGCGTTGTTACAACGTTCCACCTCTTCCTCTGGTTTCAAAAAACAATCTCCATTAGGATCTGAAAAAGTCTATAGAACTGAGTAATTTAGATTATTTTTATTACCCGACTTCTGGGGAGTAGTAATTTTGTTATCACACTCAGAAGCTACACACCCCAACTTGCAGTACTCATTGATTTGAGATGCCACCTCCACGTTGGCTTGGTCTTCAAATTCCTCTAGTGACCAAAAAAGAATTGGATTAAATCAGAATCTCTTGTAAAAAATCCGGAAAATTTCAATTCATGATGAGTTCGTGTTTACATACCCGAGTTTAGAGAACTGCTTAATTTAGGGTAACCAGGAGGACATCTGTTCCCTCCAACAATTTTGCAACTACATGTTGATGCACAAACTTGCCTCGCAAAACGTAAACGACAAGCGTTGTAGCAGTTTCTTCCAATGGTGCTCTTGCAACAGCTCTTAGCCTCTACCGGAGTCTGCATTAGAAACAGCCCCAGAATGAGTACGCCCATAACCAGAGCGCCGAGAGGGATTCTCACAAATTTGCCTGCTTCCATTTTCTTTTTCTACTTTTTTATTTTTCAGTTGCTCTCTTCTTGTATATGTGAATAAGTTGAATACATAAATGAAAGTATTGTACATGTATTTATATCCACAAGGATTGAATAGAAAACTCCACTAAACAAGTTTAATTAGTTAGATAGTCATCGTTTCAATCAGTCAACAGCTGCCATTCTTTACTTAAACAGTACTAGTGCTTATCTCTATTAATCGTTAGTCAATTCTCTATCCATTCATTCATCTCCACATGCAAAACCCATCTTTTAGATTTTAGTAGGTTTCAATCGCATTCTTATCCAAGAAAATTGGTATACCAATATTATCATAAAAGTCATTAGTCATTTGTCCTTACCCCAAATAAGACGCTGTATTTATCATTCATCAGTCTTCCTCACTACGGTAAATGTCATAATCTTAACTGTGAATGAAATAATTCAAGTTTTGTACTGTATTTATCTCTGGAAGGTTTCGGTAGAATTATCCGCTACAAAAAAGAATATTATGTGGCATAGAGTATAGGGTGGTAAGCCGCCTTTCTTTACTCCACACAGTATAATTTTTTATTGTGGAATAATAATAGATTCATCCCCCTGGTTCCTTATCTTTCGGTTCCAATAAACGTCTAACAGTTGTCTTAGTATTCTCCGGGAGAAAAAAAAAATTCAGCCTCCCTGAACATAAAATCCTAGTTCTGCCGCTGATTCTCCTCTAACAGGCATGGAGAAAGTCTTCTCAACATTGAAATCAAAATTAAACCAAGGTATCCGCAAAGGAGGAAACGGGCTCCAAGATTTAACTTGAGATCCATAACAACAATTGAGGCCGGGAGTCTTTTGACCAAAGATCTTTTCGAAAACACAAGGTGTTCAAAAACTGTTTTTCCTATTTTCTATCCTCATTTTTCCTATTTTCCATTCCACCATATCAAAAGTCAATTTACTTTTCAATTCTGGTTTTTCCTTTGTACCACCTGTAAAACTCAAATTAATTCTGATCATGATCACTACCATTTTTATCTGTCTTCTTCTTCGTTAAAAAAAAATTAACAACGAGCAACAAGCTGGGCACCAGCCCTTTTTGAATTAGTTAAATTATTATTTTAAGTAAAAGAATTATTAAATTAGGATTCGTATAAAGCTTTAGTTGGCAGCCTAGCAACACACAATCTATGAAAAATAAAACTGCCTAGACCACTACCAGCATCATTACTAACTAAACAATTCTCCAAACGCTTAAAAAAAGTATCTTCACTAAGCTCCCCAAATTAATGAAAGCTAAAACACCCAAATCTAAGCCATGTGAAGCACATTCCTCCAAGTATTTAGTACGCTGATGCATAATTGCTTTCGAAATGGCTTGACCTTGAATGAGAACATGAACCCCATCACCATTAAATGGTGAGAGACCTGTGACGTCCATACACACATCTTGGCCATTTTCCCAGTTGAGAACGAGGATGTCAGCAAGACATAAATCCTTATTGCTATCTGACCAAAAACTCAAAGCAACTTCTTTGCGCACAGGTACACCATCTTTGAAAAAAATATCGGCAATTGCATCACGAACTAAGTCATGGCGTAATTTGGGTCTAATATGTTTAGCATAATGGAGAGCATGATCCTCAAAAATATCCATAGGTTTATGACAACAAGAGCACAAACCATCTTCAACAAACAATGTGATGCCAAGACGATAACAAACTATTGCTCTGAACTGTCTGGGTCCAGGGCATTGATCTAAACCAATAATGGTAACATCCAAAAGGTAATCTTGAGCACGTTTAATCAGGTTACATTTCCACATAATGTAGTCTCTTGCAAATAAAGAAAATTGTACATGGATTTGCTTCTTAACTGCATCAAAATCGTCGCAATACTACACCATTTCTAGGATTTCCTAATGGAAGTAAAATGTTACTAAAAAATAAGAGCTAATTTCCTTAACTAAGAAAGATGGTTATCTATAGGCAGTTATACAATGTGTTAGAATTTTTTCTAACTCTATCAATCCATTAGGTTAATTAAATAGCCTAACACTTGATCTCCATTACAATATTTACCCTGACTAATGATATTTTACACTTCATAGTTACTTTCTAATGTAGAAATTATGTTATAATGTTTGCTAACTCTTTATATAACAGTACAAATGACTAATAGAGAGATGACATGTGTCTTGTTTTTTCAAAATAGTCTAACATAGTTCCTCCGTTGGGAATTTGTTAGATTTTAATTAAGAAAATACTGGCACTTTCAGGTAATCCTGGCATGGAAGCCGGTCTCCTAAAAATACCAGTTCCGGTCACCTGGAAATGCCAGGTTCCCATTACCTGAAAATTTCAGTCCATCCATATTTTCAAATTCAAATTTCAAGACTGCAAATTATTTTAACCATTCTTATTTGTCAAAATCCAGCAATAATTTACAATGTAATCATTCACCAAATTGAATGGATGAAACACATACTAGACATTCAGGTGTCAAAAAAAACTGATTTAGCTAGTGTGCATTACTATATAGATGTTATCCCTGCTTTATATCTACTGGCATCCCAGCATCATCAGTCTTATACCTCTATGTAACGTGCAAGAAGATTTCTTCATCGACATTGTGAACTGGCTCCCCTTGCTGGAGATGTGATAGCGTAAGATTCCAAGCTTGATCGTGTACGGGCATCATAATACCATTACGTGATGCTGTTTCAAGTACCTGCACATTTGTTTTAAGAAGTTAGGTGTAGTCTTATCCTTTTATGATCCAACATACATATAAAAATGGATACAAATACACCAGATTCTTTTCAGTGTTGTTAATCACCACATATATTTGCATTCACATAGAACTAGAACACAAGTCGGTGACCATTTCCTTCATCTCTTACAAGTTTATGTCATCATGTAGGTAATACATTCATGAGCAGTGGATCGTTGCTTACCTATTATCATCCAACCCAGCTTGTTCCCTCATTTGTGCCTACATTTAGAACAAGTATCTGTAAGTATTAGCATAGAAAATATGTACCAAAAACTCATGATACTTTCAAATTACTGCACCAGCTACTAGAGAAGTATACTTTGGACAATGCAGTCATTACATATACCACTAGAGAAATAAGTTAAGGCGCCGTGAACCTTAGAGTCGCAACGTCACATAAGAAATCCATAGTTTGATACTTAAATTAACCATCATTAAGGAATTAGTACGAGGCATCAAAGTTGAACTGGTGATATTTGCATCAAGCCATAAAACCATGTATGTTTCAACAAGGTACATTTTATGCTATTACTGTGAACCCTTCAAAGAATTGTCTACCCTCCAGGTTACGTAAGAATCACATGAGAATCCTTTAACATTTTCCCAATCAATAATTTAAATTGTAAATTCAAAATAGCAATGTGTTTCATGCATAACAAAGGAAATGAAATACTATGTGCAAAATGTGTCAAAGAAAAAGCTACCGAGCTCATCTGCAGGGTTGACAGCCCACCATGTATGTTTCAATAAATGTCTTAGTTTCAGTAGCATATATTTATTGTTGTACAGTGCTACAGTTGTTCTTTTTACATTACACTCTTCTTTTTCAATGTGAGATAAAGAGCACCCTGAAAAGGCCAACTTCTAATCCCCTGCAAACTCATTACTCAAGAAGGTAGACAGCTTCAAGATGAATTCCAGATAGCTTAATAAAAATTATTGCAACCTACAGATCCTATCTCGGGCAAAGGATTACTTTCAAACTCATGATACCAAAAATACCAAAAACTCATGATACAAAATATGTGTATTCTCCGAACCACGTATACACAGGTGTAAATTGTACACCATAAACCACATTGAAACTGACGGAAGTGATTCACATAATTATAGTCAGCAGATAGTAGATATATTTAAGAATACTAGAACTGCATATTTTAATAATATGGAGTAGATTCAAACAGTAAACAAGGCGTACCATCTAAAAATTGAGGGCGAGAGTACATAACATAACTCTGGCAAGAATACAGCCTATATGAGGGCTCTGGCCCATCACTTAATTGATGGACAGGCTTGCCTGTATCAAGCATCAGCATATCCATCAGAATTTGCACCAACCCAGCTCTAGTCTCACGATGAGCACATAGGGACCTTTATAGATGGGCTAAAAAAGGATTATGTTAATATTTTGAATAATTCGAAAGAGGAACCATGAGGTCAAACTTAATTTCACTAAATGCACACCTGGACAATACGAAGCAACCGTATCAATGCCTTTAAAGCTTCTGTGTCAACTAAAGGTGCCCCTTCAGCTTCGATTAATTTCCCACCTACGGATCTGCGGGAAGCGAGGTTCCCACCAGCTCTGTCCATACTCGATCCAAGAGAATCACCCCTTTTAGACGATTCTCCTCTGCGGTTTCTAGGATACATACCAAAAAGTGTACGACCTGTTGGAATTTGGATATGAAACTTCGGAGATATACGAGCACGGTTGTGTTGCTCGTACAGAGCTCCTGTGAAGCAAGACTAACACTTCACTCTCAAAACTCTGTTCTTGTTATTCACTTCTTGCTTCGTTACAACTTACAAATGATACTATGAATGCATATTTATAGGCTTACACAAGACCGACCACAAGATAAGGTCCAGAACATTCTCTAACTATCTCTAGAAGACCTAGAAGACTCTTTACATTTCTTTCACATTAAGCTACTGACTTTGACTAGCACTAGACTTTTCAAGTGTACTGACTCTCGACATTTCTAGATATATTTGTACGGACAAGCTAACCCTTTACAACTTTAACTGTTGACTGTGTAGAGTTCTCTACACTCTCTAAACTAATCTAGATAACTCTAGATTACAAATTATTATTTCCAACATCCCCTCCTAATTTGTAATCTCCATTTCGGTTTCGATCTTCACACAATCTCTGTGTCCTTAGCTTTCTTCGCTCCCAATGCCTGCTTCGCCATTAGCTTTCTTCGCTCGTGGTGTGGCTTCTTCATGCCTGACATTTCCTTATGTCGACATTACGTCTCTTCTCTTAGTGTCTCCATAGCTCTCTCCTTCCATCCTCTTTTCTTCTAGCTAGCTCACATTTTCTGCTAACCTCTCAGTGGGTGCGTTCCCACCGTCTCGGCCTTCAGTCGACCCGGCCTTTACGCGGCCTTCCTTTAGACTTCACTCGGCTACTTCCGCCACAAGTAGAGGAATAGAATCTCGTGACATGGCTTTTCCCATGCCATGTCCGAAAGTGCACTCTTTTCCACATGCACTCCCTACAATTTCTCTTCTCTTTCTATTTTTCTTTCATGGAGACATTTTTTACATCTTCAACGGTACTGAAAACTACTATATATCACGAGCAACATCTTCTTTTTTTAAACTTCTTGTTAATTCTCTTTTTACGTAGAAATGGGTGATACATATGGGGATCTAAAACAAACAATCCAAACTCAAACTTTTAGATATAGTTGAGAATCATACCTTCGCTTTCTTCACTTCACTTTCGCATTTGCTTTAAACTCCACAAACATTTTGATTCGCGCAGCTTACACATCCCATATGGATCGAACCTCCGCTCTGATACCATGTTGGAATTTTAGAACACACTTAAGAGATATACGAGCATGTTGTGTTGCTCGCATAGAGCTCCTAGGAAGCAAGATTATCTCTTTAAACTCTCAAACTCTTAATCTTATTATTAACTTCCTTGTTTCGTTACAACTTACAAATGATACTATGAATGCATATTTATAGGCTTACACAAGACCGACCACAAAATAAGGTCCAGAACATTCTCTAACTATCTCTAGAAGACCTAGAAGACTCTTTACATTTCTTTTACATTAAGCTACTGACTTTGACTAGCACTATACTTTTCAAGTGTACTGACTCTCGACATTTCTAGATATATTTGTACGGACAAGCTAACCCTTTACAACTTTAACTGTTGACTGTGTAGAGTTCTCTACACTCTCTAAACTAATCTAGATAACTCTAGATTACAAATTATTATTTCCAACACGACCATGGTAACGATTTGCCACTCTTTCTCGTAACATAGTTGCCTCCGCAACAAGGGCAGGGGTTAGATTGGCAAGAACAGCATCAGATGATGTCAATAGCACCTGAAATGACCATATTTAACTAACAAATGAGATGTAAAGAAACATGTATACAAAATGCACAAAAAATCTAAACAATCATTTGGCTCCACCTCTTCTCTTAATTCAGTAGGGAATGTGGCAATAATGGAAGCGGGGTCCATTTTAACAGGTTGCCCTTCCAGTTCCTGGGATTGGTGCAATATCTGAGCATGCTGCTGTGCTAAAACCTCTGCAGGGATATCTGGAGGGAGGGCTGCTAGGAATTCAGGATCTATATCATTTTCATTCTCAGATTGAGCATTCAAAGGTTGTGCCACTTGACCTTGTTGAGCAGACAGTACTTGCAAATATCCTCTTCAAACCTGTAATTATGAAACTTGAAGGATGAGTTAATGAGAAATTGAAACAGTCATGACCAAAGAAGTTAAATAGATCCGATATAAGAGGGAAAATCAAAGAAGAAAACTAACTACGAAAACTTACAATTGAAAGTTAAACTGAGATTTAGCAAAGTAATCCGGTGAAACTCCAAAACCCCAAAGATTGGATGTATGATGATAAATTCAATTTGAAATTCCAAAACCCCAAATATCTTCTCGAAAATGTCAATTTAAAAATCAGATTTCAGCTTCAAAAATTCGGAGAAGAAATTCAAAATAGGTTCAAACAAAAAAAAACGATCGTCAATCAGTTAAATAATTGAATCAAACTTCTTCCTTCAGTTTAATCTTCAATCAAAGATCCAGATTCAACAAATTGAAAATACATAAAGATTGAACAAAACTGTAACATAAAACTCAAAATTGAGCTAATTAAACCCTTTTACTGAATCCAACTCAAATCCCGAATCCAGTCTGGGTTTTGACTGAATCTAATCAAAACATAAGAAAATGAAAAAAAATCTCGTTCCAGTAAAGATCTAATCAAAATAAAACTCCGGAATCATCAAACATGAGAAAGAATAACGATTACACGATCAAAAAAAGCATGAAACAATAATGGAGTGAAGATATGGATCCGAAGGACTTACCATGGCTGCGAAACTGGAGTTTGTGGAAGCCCTAAGGAAAAAAGATATTCTAGGGTTTGCAGCTCCTTCATGTTTTGAAATTTTAGATTCTAAATTTAGGGTTATTAAAACAAAACGAAGCGGCTACTGATTTCAGTTGAAGCCATGGCCGATCTGTAAGTGGAAGAAGAAGGGGTAGAAATTCTTTTGAGCTAGGGTTTTCTTCGAGAGGAGGAGGATGAGAGATTCAGAAACGAAGAAAAGGGAAGTTAGTGAGAGAAATTATTTTGATGTTTTATATAAAAACATTTGCACGGTAAAGATTTGATTTAAGGATGGTCATACGGATTAAGGATACTTTGGACGGTAGAAATTTGATTTAACACTGTCATACGGATCAAGGCTAGTGTGTTTTCTTTGTGCTTTCTCTTTATGCTTTTGTGCTTTCTCTTCGTGCTTCCGGTTTGAATTTCGACTAGTCACATAGGTCAAGAAGTAATTTCGACTAGTCATACATGTCATGAAGTAGCTTTAGTGTATGATACATAAGGGTGCACACGGTACGGTTCGGCTCGGTTCTTGCCGAGGCCGAGTACCTGTATCTCCTTAGCCTCGGTTCCAAAATTTTGGACCGGTACCTGTACCTTGTACCTCGGTTCCGGTACCATTCGGTACACGTACGGTACCAGGTACGGTACCGGTACCTATCGGTACTAATTAACTTCAGAGAGGTGTGGTGTTCGCAAACAAACTATAACTGCAGTTTGAGTAGTAATTAACTTCCTAAACTGTGGTACAATAACAAGTCATATGCTAGTGTAGTTGTGCAATTGCTATAATGACTAGTTTTTTGTTGAACTGATGATGCTTCTGCTCATCGTTGATGAAGAATGATAGAGATAGGTGGTTGTGATGGTTGCGATGGATGGACGTCGGTAGCAAACGAGAATGATGATGTTGATGATGGATAATGAAGACTAAGATGGTTGGGAGAGTTGCAGCCGAGGAATGGAGAACAACTCGACAAAACAGGGAAGATCCCATCTGTCATTGTTGATCATGATGATCGCAGTTGAGAGAATGATGATTACTGCCAATGAAGAGGGTGACGTATCAGTGGTGTTGCTGTCATTGACTTTCGAAGTTGAGCTTGGTTTCTGAGACTGTTGGAATTGGAGCTTGGCAGTGATAAGCTGGGGAGGTTACCTTCTCCGCACCTTCTTCAGTTGCAAACTCAATATGGCAATGTCCACTGAATTTTCCATTATCAAGTGAAGAGAAACGCACATCGATAATTTTCCCAGCCCTTTTAAAGAACTTGATCCTACAGCAACAGCGAAAAAAGAGTGTTGAGACAATGAAATGTGGCGAAGGTTAAAAAGTAAAAATAGGATATATACGCACACATCTGATTTAGTAATGGACAAAAATAGGTGCTTGGCAATAAGTGTTTTTGATGCTCCAGTGGTTTCGGTTCCATATCGGTCAATTACAATTTCCATGTTACACAAGTTTTGGCCATCCAACTCCAATACCTGCAATGATAAATTATTCATAGAGTAAAAGCTAACACAGAACTTTCAACAAATTACGGAGCACAAACTGAGAAGTCTACCTTCTTTGCAGCTTCTTCAGTTGCAAACTCAATATGGCAATTTCCCTTGTACTCAATATGGCGGATGATTGCAATTAAACAGGCTATACATGGTCAATGATGCCAGCTTCACTTGTTGACATAAGAGTTTTTTCACTATCTACTCTGTACCTTTCTTAGCATGTTTCGCCGTACATTTTCCACATTGCCTACCGCATGAAATCAGCCTTTCTGCATATAAAAGAAGGAACAGATTAATCAGATAAATCTATACCGAGACCACATAAAAGAAAGAAAATACGATGTGCCCATCAAATCCATTAACTTCTCTACAGCAAACACCATTCCCTTGCAACTCAAGAACATCAATTATTATCGGAAATCATCAGCAACCCCATCGAACACCACCAACATTCGAACCCCATCTCTTCATTTCAACAACAAACACCACCACCTCTCATCTCTGAACATGATAAAATTCAATTGCAATCTTCACTATAACATCATCATCGCCCCCATTAATAGAATCACTACCAAATCTTCACTATAACTCCACCTGTAGCTTCAGCTTAACTATTTTATCCCACTATCTCCATTTCTGCATCACTAACAACATCATCCCAACACTAGTTTATTCCATTAATCTAAACCTCACTGCAACTCTAAGAAATTGCAGCTCCATTCACATAATCTGCACCACCATCCCTGGAACTAAAGTTCAACTGCATACTCAACTCCTCTTTTTCCCGAACTACAACTCAGCTCAACAATTTCATTACCTCCAGCAATCCAATAAATCACTAAACCTAATACAATTCAACTTCTCAAACAATTAACCAATTCAATCATCTCCAACTCTGACAACTAGAGCCAGTTATACCAAACAACTATCTTAACTATAACTCATAGATTCACATACATTCATATACACTCAAGATAATGAATAATCTACCAATTGAAACGAAAATACTAAACTTAATCGAAAAAGGAATCTTACCCAAGCGTTAGAATCCTCTGAAAAGCTGAATTTCCAATTCAAGTTTATAACATGCATTCAAACTCTTCAATTCGACCAAACCCAGTCTCTAATAATCCATGTAGAACCTTAAATTCAACTTCTAAATCTCATTTGAGACCCTCTTGTGAAACCCTAACTCTTCAACCTAACACCAACAACTTCTGAACATCAATTTAAACAACAACCCATTGATTCTGCGTGCAACAGATACTCGGTATCGTTAACAATTCTTCTCAAACCCTTATCTCAAGTTGGGGAAGAACACATGAACCCTAACCCTTCAATTTCTCAAATCAAACTCCCGAATCAGAAACCCTAATCTTCATCCTCAAATATGCCTTGATCTCTGCTCAACCCTCACGATCTCATAATTTAATTTCATCTGTCAAAACTTTCAGAATCGCCAGAGGCGAAGAACAGAAGAAGAAAGAAAGGGAAGTAGGAAACTGAAGCCCTAACCGGCTAACCCTTAGTTTATATATCCCCTTTAATCTAACGGCTAATACTGATCCTTATCCCCCAAATCTAACGGTTTATATAATTCGGGACTTTCGGTCCGGTACGGCACGGTACTTGTATTGGACCGTGTACCTGTACCTCCCAGACCTCGGTTCCTATTTTTGGGACCGGTACCTGTACCTTGTACCTCGGTTCGGTCCAAAATCAGGTACGGTTCCACCGGTTCCGGTTCGGCCCGTCGGTCCGGCTCGGTTCATGTGCACCCTTAATGATACATCATCGAAAACGATAAATATGAAGCTCCGGGAGGGTTCTAACTTCAAACTTACCATGTTACATCATCGAAATCGATAAATGTGAAGCTCAATGTCGATTCGAACTTCAAATTCAATATAACGACAAACAAACTACGAACCACGTAGCTTCGGGAGGGTTTTGACTTCAAACTTAGCAGGATACATCATGGAAATCAATAAATATGAAGCTCAGTATCGACTTGAACTTCAAATTCGGTATAACGACAAACAAATTATGAACCATGAAGTTATGGGTTGGTTTTGGCTAGGAGTTGACTACTATAAGTCGGAAATTTCCTAACAACGATGAATCCAACCATTCATAGGTAAGATTTCATAGGAATATTCTCTGAAACCTTAAAGAAGCCCTTTTATGGTGACTACGAGAAAGAAAGTGGCTCCGAGCTCGAAACCTGGCCGGGAGTTGACTATTATAAGTTGGAAACTTCGTAGAACAATGAATCCAACAATTCATAGGTCATGTGTCGCTTACAACGTCAAATGTGGTTTAAGGGAATACGAACCATGAACCATTAGTGTCTGAAGTGTTTCTAACTACAAATTTAGCAGCAAGATATATCATAGAAACTCGTAAAGGTGGAGCTCATATGTCATTTTTAGCGTCAAATGTGGTTCAAAGGAATACGAACCATGAACCCTCAGTGTCCGAAGTGATTCTAGATACAAATTTAGCAGTATATATATTAGAAATTCGTAAAGTGGAGCTCATGTGTCATTTCTAACTTCAAATGTGATTCAAGGCATACGAACACAGGTCAAATTGAGTTGCATATGTCTAGACTAAATATTAGGTTTTGGATAACAAGGTCGATCTAATTTCTCATAGGGAGTCTATAATAAAAACGTGTTGAGGAAATAGACGTTAGTAAACAAAATCTGTAATTTCGAATCATTAATTTATTTTTGAGACAAAAATCAAATATTGTTGATCAGAGATCGGTCAAAGCATATTTTGGTCCACACTGCACACAAAATCGAAAGATTTCGAGTCACTAATCAATTTTTGAGATACGAATCCGATTTTGTTATAAACTCTGGATATCTCGTTGGATAACAACACAAACTTGTGTCTTCAAGACATTATCAGAATGAGATACACTTGTCTAAACCAAATAGTAAGTTTCGGATAACAAGTCCAATCTAATTTATGTTCGGAAATCCATTTTTAAAACGAGATTGAGGTAATGGAAATAAATGCACAAAATCGAAAGATTTCGAGTCATAAATCGATTTTTGAGGCACGAATACGATTGTATTACATACTATGGAATGTTCTATTCGATAACAAAACAAACTAGAATCATTTATTGGGAAATTATTAGACTGAGCTACACATGCCTAGTCCAATTAATAGATTTCGGATAACAAGGTCGGTCTAATTTGTAATTGTGAATTCATTCGTAAAACAAGATTGAGAAAATAGGTGTAAGTGCACAAAATCGGTAAATTTCTAGTCACTTAAACCAAATAGTAGATTTCGGATAACAAGGTCGGTCTAATTTATAATTATGAATTCATTCGTAAAACGAGATTGAGAAAATAGAAGTGCACAACATAGGTAAACCAAAATAGTAGGTGCCGGATGACAGGGTCAATCTATTCGGGAATCCATTTCTAAACCAAATAGTAGGTGTCGGATGACAAGGTCAATCTATTCAGGAATCCATTTTTAAAACGAGATTGAGAAAATGAAAATAACTGTACAAAATTGGAAGATTTTGAGTGACTGATCAATATCTGAGTCACGAATTACAAATTCATCTAATGTTTGTGACAAAATGTATTTACTGAACTCTGTGATGAAAGAGATTAGCACTGATAAGTAGACAGGATGGAGTGAACCAGGCGTGATTCGAACACGCATCTTCTGATGTGGGGTCAGACGTGCTACCACTGCACCACAAGTTCGGCACCACAAGTTCGGCTTATGTTCTGTATGTGAGTTTCAATATTTCTAAGGATTTTAAATAAAGTTATATACATATAGGTTAATTATGTTAAGTAGATAAAGGGAGCAATACTTGTACACATACACTGTTATTTCAAACTGAGATGAAGACCAATGATTCTAAATTCAATAGACTAATCTTCTAGGCCAATATGTTTGTTACGGTAACTGAGATATTTAGAGAAAACGAATACTTACATAGCTGTTTGGGAAGCAACTTCATCAGGATTAGCTACTGCATGTCCATAGTGACAAAATATGACGACCTGATTTTCATGTATTGATGAACTTGGCATCAAGATAGATCAAACAAGAGACACCCAGTAGCATGACGAATTGTCAATATTCGTACCAAGTACATCTAAACATTAGTTATCTTCGGACTTGTAAAACTTCAAACTCATATCAAATATTGCACCAGGATTGATGTCGAAAACTCTTAATATTACCAAATAGATGGTTTTGGACCAATGGCAGGTTTAGAATCTAGAACATTCAATAATTAGTGCGAAGTTCAGTGTCAATTGCAAATCTGCCATTCAATAATCACATAGGATAGGAAGTTGGCGCGCCCTTGTTTGGTGACACATCTGGATAATTTCAGTTAAGTTGTGTTTATTCTGCAACATAAAACAATGCATAAATCATATCAAACAGCGAAAAATCACAAGAGAATGTTAAAGTAAAATGAGCATGATATAAAGATGATGGGCTTTTCACCTAGACAGTATCACAAAACAAACAGAAACTAGAGAAATAATGGTGCACCTTTGATTTCTTCAACCTGGATTTGTTCTCTGCACACCAAGCTAAATCCAGAGCTATGTCCTTGCTTTGAAGAGCATCAATAACCTTCTTCGCATCGCAGAAGACATCAATGTCAACAAGATCCTGTAGGAGAATTCTGGTAACTATCTTCAACAGAAAATGCAAATGAGAAGCTATGTGTTACTCTTTTAAAAATCTTTTGCCATGTCCAAAGTCGATATTCCCACGTACGCATAATGAAATTTAAGCTGATCGAAGCACTTCAACCAACTCTATTGCTGGACAAATTCAGCATCTCTAGCTAGAATCCGTGCCTACACAGGGTTGTACAGCTAAGTATATCTTATCTAAATTAATATTTTGATGCTGCACCACATTCACATCATCTACTCTACATGGCTTTCAACTATAATCTATAATAATGCACAATAACTTGTACTGATAAAATCATATGACACTAAAAGAAAACTTTTCCAAGCAAGCCATTAAAATTGTACAAATCAGGCGAATTAATTTGTATTCTACTTGTTAAAAATAAAACAATTAAAAATTCTCAAGTTGATCCAATGGAATCATAGCATGAAATTCAACCATTACAGAAGCAGGGTGAAGAAACAGAGTTCTCGAGGATTCTACCCACTAAACCATACTCAATTTCTTGGCAATAAAAACCTCCAATCCAAAAAACCAAAAACAGATATTTGGTGAAGTGGTAGTATCGGTGGAGTAGCTGCTGTTGCTGTGAAAGAGAAGGATAGAGAGTCCCGTCATAGTGGTGGTTGTAGAAGAAATAGAAGAGAGGGAGGCGGCAACAGAAGGAATACAGAGCGGAAAGAAAAATGTGAATTAGGAAAAACCTAAAGTTTTTGTTTACTTGGTCTTGCAAATCACTAAAATGCGCTTCCTGCTTTTCTACCAGATGGGTCACATATGACGTGTGGCAAATGCCATCCAAAATCAACACGCCCAGATTTTTGATCAATTAGGACGTTTGACTGCCCAATTATGGGAAGGGAAGTTATCCACAAATAAGTACAGAGTTAAGAGATGAAAAATAAAAATAAGTCTTGCGTTGTTACAAAATTATGTTGGCGCGACAAGTGTGTAGCCCACGAACCTCTGAAACGCAAAGACCAGCTACATTTTGACATAATTTTTCGTATTAGTAATTTCCAGTCACCCGCAAGTGCGTAGCCTGTGAGACACTGGCTTTGCAATGCTATTGAGGAAGGTGTGATATTTTAACCAGATCGAATTTCCGGTAGGCCTCCCCACCGCAACTATTTAAATAATAATTACCAGTAATGGTCTGATGGGAAACTCACTCCACTCATTGTGTTTACCCTAGCTATCTAAACTATCCTCCTGGAACAATTTTCTTTTCTAGCTAAACCAGATTTTACCCCTCTGTAACAATTGCATGATCCACTCAAATCTTCCAAATAGCTCAAGAACCACAGTTTTAACATCTTTGTCTTACATTAATCAATCTAAGCAATCACAGTTTTGAGGCGATCTTGAGAAAATCTACCATAGAACACTAAATGCAATCAAACCCAAATCATAAAACCACCTAATTTAATCATATTTCAACATGCACTAAACCAACTTCAGAATAATCAAAAACCCTAAATCTCAAACAAAAACAGAAAAGAGATTGAAATACATACCATAATTAAGGTTAGATAGTTTTAATATGTCACCAGAGCTACGTTCGAAATAAGAAGGAGAAGAAATTGAACCTTTCGATTGCCCCTGGTCGTAGAGATAACACAAAATCAATGGGTTTAGATCAATAAGGGAATCTAAATCATAGGGCAAAATTGATCGAGATTGAGTCTGTTTCTTTAAATTGATTTGAAAAGGGAAGCTTAGAGTGGTTTTTTTTGGAAAACAGGCTTTGATTCAACTGATTTCAAATTAAAGTTCTGAATAGGTTTTCTTTTCGACAATTTGTTCTTTCTCGTACAGGCGCACCAGTATTGCTTTGGTTCTATCGAGTGTGGACCGTGGACGCTGGACACGTTGGCTCTTGGTTAAAAAATGGAAATAAACTTTGGTTCCCGCAGCAATTGGTTCTTGGACTTAAGTTATTCTAGGGTTCTAGAATTATCAATCAGTTCCAGGCAAGAGTTAAGAAACATAGAAATTCATTTTATTTTTCTAGTTATTCAAAATAAATCAATGTGTGAGATATGTGTAAGTGTGTTATAAATAAAAATGGTACACAGTTATAAAGATGGGGTTGATTTTAGGATACACGTAATTATGGGTAGAAATATATATATATATTAGTTATTTAGTAGAAATGTGTTAGTTTTGTATAACTAATGAATTCACACTTTGAAATAGTTATTTAGTTTTTACAAGTTAATTCCTAATTATAGTAACCATTGGTTAATTTGCTAACTCTTTATGAGGGTTACCAGAATAATAATGGATCATTTGTATTACCATAATAAAATCGGTTAGAAAACACATTGTTAGTAAAACCTAGGGGGCGAACCACAAACCTGAATGAAGTTATGAAGAGCCAACTGATAAGCAAAACAGTTATTTTTTTAGAATAATCTACCAAGTATCATATTCCGCATTGACGCAGTCTGACTCTGAAAGGCGAGATAACTGTAAGTGCGAGTGTCTTCCATAGTGTATACACCAAGGCCCATATCTTTGATAGACAGGGTAGACAATTTCTGTTGCAAAGGCCCAAAACCCGCTCTATCTCTCGTGATTAAAAGTCTCAGATACTTGAGTAAATGGTCATCAAAAATATCAGAAGCTTGTTGTTGAGCTGCGGGATTTGTGGAACGCATGGAAAAATATAATCTAGACACATCGATGCAAGTGTGAAGTAACAACATCTCACTTCGAGGTTCCTTGAGTTTTTGATTACGAATATTAGCTGAATGGTCTTGCTCACCCTACTCAACACCATGTCACTCATGAAATTCAAATTCTGACTCACATGTCCACCCAAAAGTTTAACGCCGTTACTAGGATTGCCAATATCACTAGGGAATACAACTTTAGTAATGCTTCTTGGATCAGTTGAAGGCCAAAAGACCTCAGTTTTCTTAATATCAAGGTGTAGACCCCTACTCAGTCCTTTAGATTTTATTATACTCAAAGCTTTGGCAACATCCAACATATCTCCTATGATAGTGTCATCATAAAGGTACCAAGCGTGCAAATAAAGCTTACAACGGGAAGGAATAAACTTCACAAGAGGGTGAAGTGTCAGAGAAAAAATAAGGGACCAAGTGGATCACCTTGCTGAACACCAAGTGCAGAAGAAAAAATGTATTGGTCATAGTAAAGTCTAGCTTACCTGACTTAACAGAATTATATACACCAAGAAATACCTAGACAATGAAGTCGGACTTCCTTAATGAGATGTGATCTGCAAACCATGTTGAACGCATTAGAACAGTCAATAAGCAACATTGACATCCTATCTGAGTGTCCTTTAACCTCCAAAATAATATTTGCAACATGTAAAATACTTTCCCCCATGACCGGCAGACCAACACCAAATTAATGGTCCCCTAAATAAGATGTCATAGCCTTAACGACGGAAAAGGCGGTCACCTTAGAGACCAATCGACGCAATTACTCATACCCTTCCCCGAGTTTGAGTAATGGCGTAAGGGGTGCACTAGCAATGAGCTCGCCTAAAACATTATGACATTTGCATGCCAACCTTTCCAGTAATTGAAGCCAATAACTCATTCGTCGCTTCCCCACTCAACGCGTCAATTAGATGTTGTGCTCGCAAACCATCACGATCACAAGAATTTCCTTTGAATTATGATTTAGGAGGGGAAGGAATTACGTCGGGGGGTGGGGGAAGAAATAGGTGACTCAACATGGTTACGAGATAAAAATAAGCTATCCCTTATAACCCAAAACGTTAAATACTAACCCTCCTCATGAGATATATATCAAGCACCTTATTCTCTGAAAGCGGCAAGTAAAAAAACCCTAGGTTAATTTCATGAATACGAAAGAAGAAAATCATCATTACCTGGATGCAGTTGAAATACAGGCCAGCAATAAAAAAAAGTACTTACAATTTCGATCACATTAATTGCATCTTATATCCCTGGTAATCAACAATTCTTTTGAATCCAACAACCTATGAGTAATTCTAAAGATGTTGGACAAGAATTGTGTAAAAACGGTGGTGATTTAGTGTTAACTGAAGAAAATGATATGCGAAGGGATTGCAAAACATTGGAGGCTTTTAAGTAATGTCAAAGAAGATTGTAATGTTCATTCGCGATGTAAGATGTGTTTCATGGAAGAAGAGACCAGCAACCATACTGTACTTCACTGTTTATGAGGTTTGGAGTTACTTTCTTAAATTTACAGGAGCTGAGTATGGGAATGCCTTCCACAACAGGGGTTTGACTTGATGGTTGGATAAGACATTAGTCTAATGTCGTCCACAACTTCATCTGGAATGGTCTTCCACAGGCTCTTGATAGCTTGGAATAGAAGACTCTAGTCGAAATGAAGCTGATATAATAATTGTTGTTAAACCTCATGGGGACCCGTCTAAGATGTTTTGTGGGTTATATTTTGATGACCTTGTACATCGTTGGGAGGAACAATTTTACCCGAAAGTGCTTAAGTTAGTATTGCTGGCTTATATAGCATTTTTGGACGGGGCATGTAGTTCTGTTTGATTTTCTCTTTTAATTTCAATGTTTTCGACTGTAATTGTATGCCTCCTCGGCATCTATCTTGTTATCGATATTAACCCCCTTAAAAAAATTAGTCCAAATTGATTTCTAATTTTAGGCGTTCCGTTGATGTTGGTGTTTGCAGCATGAGGATTTACTGAATTTGTTTGCTTCTTTCCAGATGTTCAATCAGAATGATGGTTTTTCGCAGGCAGTTTTGATGATATCCACATATATATAGTATCTCCACATGGGGCTCAGTTAAGAATCATGTTCTTCGTGGACAAGAATAGCAGTGTAATGGATGTGCCAGTGGTTAAATCCTATTAAGAATATTGTTCTACAGTTGCATAGTTCTTCCGCATTTGCGTAAGTTAATATCAATGTAGGGAAAATGAGAAAAAAAAATGAACCATGACCTGCTATTGCATGCTAATCAACTTCCAGTGGACTGTAAAAAAAACGAAATCTCTGGCAGTTTCAGTGTAACAGTTCAATTTTAAATAGAAGCGTGTGCATTCTGGTTTTGAGGTCATCCCGTATCGAAGTGGTATGGTTGGGTTTGAATTATTTCCCCCACCTAATTCCTTCCCCCTAAATCACGATTCTTTCCTTTGGGGAAACTCTTGATGGGCCCGGAAATAGCCCTTGTCAACGCATCTTCTTGGATAATCTCATTTTCTTTATTAAACCGAAATCTACCAAGTTAGAAACCCAAGATTAAATTCCACTGAGTAATTATCATACACATCTTTTTATTTGTTTTTCATTGAATTTTCCGATTAGATCGGTCGGCACATTTTTTATTATTAAAATTCTAGGGTAAATTACCTAAAATCTAGGAAAAAGGTACCTATACCCTAATTCCATTATCAATTGCAGTAGGTTTTACTTGAAATTCCAATAAACTTACTCACGTATCTATCAGGCCATGCTAATTAAATCATACAGTAATACTGCACTTTAGGTTTTTCTTGAAATAACTCAAAATATCTTTTGGGTGTTGGCTAAAGCTGGGATAGCTCCAAGATACTGGGCGGCTGTCCTACAACTCAATTGGATTCACGACCATTGTTTTGGAATAGAGATTTTTGGTTTCTCTAAACTCAAGAAAACTTTTCTTCTTTTTTTTTCTATCAGTAACTTTCTAAAATTACCTGGGATTGTGGATTGGTGAGATTAAAAATGTGATGAAAGAGGGTGAGTTTCAGGTTAGCACATCTAGAAGCACATGCTTCTAAAATGCTACCAAAGAAACTTGCCGATGATCCAAATAGTGCACTATGTTTGTAGGAAATCCCACAACTACATCCTACTGATAATACGTGAATCCAATTACGAAATCATGATGAAGAACACTTAGAAGATTTTATTAAGTTTAGAAATCCATACAAAGTGATAAGATAAAATCCTAACTTGGGAAACAAATAATTTTCTCTCTCCTAAAGTTCTATCTCAACTACCAAAAAGATCTCCCCCCCAATACAAAGTTGATTGGTCCTATATATAGGAGTTTACATAGTGGGGGACAGCTAATAAAACCCCTATTTTCGGATCTGACGTGCGTTGTTATCGCATGCTTATAACGGTTCTTCTCGCACGTTCTCTCTATCTTCGCACGACTCTTCACACTTTACTCGTGAGTAGGTGACGTAATCTGGTTCGTCACTTGGGATATGCTTTGTGCGATGGCGTTCGCTTCCTTATTAGAAGATCATTTCGCATGATAACTAAGTGTGCGATATTTTACCCCTACATTTTTCCTCTTCTCTTATCGGTTTTTGTGAAAGAAAGAGCGATGAGAGAAACTCAAGTATGTCATTTTCTGCACTTATTCATATTACTTGTTGCACTCTCTTACCTTTTCGTATTCTTTGAACTGTCATTTTTCCGAGATCTCGGTATTATTACTCCCAAGTGTTGTTTCCATCGCTCAAATTTCGACACGTCTCTATTGGTCTGACAACCGTCTCTTCGTATTCATCTTTTCATTAATGCGTTCGTAGATAGAAATCTCGTAAAAAGGAAAAAAAATCCTTTATAAACCCCCCTACGCTTTCTTCATCTTCCTTTTTTACTCTTTCCTTTCTGTTTCTTCATCTCCTTATATTTACTGTTGTTGTTCTTTTGTCATGATCACTTGATCATTGATCCCTTTTGTCTTCAGGTTTTCTATTAATCGTTCTACCCTTTCTCCGTGTGTTCAGACTCCAACCTTCATTCCAATCATCCTAATCATCATCTTCATCTTTGATCATCTTGATCGTCTTGATCTTTTTATTCTCTTCTTAGCTTATATTCCCGCTCCTCCAAGATGGTGAACAAGCCAGGATGGAAAATTGCCAAGGAATTTGAAACTTTGCAAACAGAGTTCAAGGATAGAGGTTTTACGTTATCAATTCCTCCCAAATCAGAACCTACTTCTACGCTTAACCCCGGATGGTTTTCGCTAGATCAATGGAGTGATCAAAAGATTATAATCTCTGCTGGAAAACTTCTTTCGGGTCTTCCCATTCCTCTCTACGATCCTGCAATTTCTTTGTTTTACGAGATTCTTTCTGACGAGAGGCTTTCGCGTGCTATCTTTCAATTGAGTGGTAATGCTATTAGGGTAGTACTTGAATATGCTCGCCGTGCTGCTGAGTTGGAATCTGGTTACCTGATGGAAGTGAGAAATCCTGAACACAGAGATAAAGAAATCATTTCTACAGAGTATACTCTTGGGAACTTCTTTGCCATTATGATGTTACTATTGTGAAAAGTGAGTCATCTCGTTGGGGCATTCCCTTGCAAAGAAAGGACGGTATCGCAGAGAATGAAAGGATTATGCGAGATGTTGATTTCCATGATCCAACTAACCATACCGGGTGTAAGTCAAATGACAATCGTTGGGATGTTTACCCTATTATCCTAGAGGGTCCCTACATTAATTACTGGGCTTAATGCTGATGGGTCAATCAATCCTCTCACTGAGGGATTTCCTGCTTACAGTCCTTGGGAATTCAGATGGCCAGAAAGAAATTTTGTGTTATGCTATTATGAATTTCGCTTGTTCACTTTTCTTTATTCACCCCTTTCCTTATTTTTCTAACTTTCCTATTTTCAGATCACCAAGTTGAAGAAGGACCTGAGAACTCTCAAGAAGCAGAGAACATTGGAAGCATTACGTACGATCACTGATGAAGTAAGAAATACCTTCTCTCGAATTTTAACGATATTGTTGCCTCTATTTCTTATCTTTATATGTGTGCGAAGGTTGACGCTGAAGATGCCAGTGATTCGGGTGACTGGGATTCCCCTTTGATGGGCGATAATGCCATTTCACAAGCGAAGGCTAGGGGCAAGACAGTTGTTTCCAAATCTTATGCTAAGAATCGCAACAAGGGAGAGAACCTTAAGAAGAAGAGGAAGATCGCTTCTTCAACATCTTCTCCAACTCCTCTATATACTTTTCCTCTGGAAGATGAGTTACTTTCTCCTGACAACTCTTCCTTAACCTCTTCCATGGCACAATTATCTAGTGTCTTCAGTGATTCCTTTTTTGCTGTCAATTATGATGATTTCACCCGTACGTGCAAGGTGGTTTCTACCTTATGTGATGCCCCCTCTTTAAGTCATAAATCTCTGCGAGGATCTGCTTTAGCTTTAACTCCAGAATTCCAATTTGCACTTGGATCTTTGGTAAGCTTTTATTTTTTAATTTGAATTGGCTCAGATTTATACTTCTTCTTCATACTTTAATCATTTTATCTTCTCTTGTCCTGTGTTGTTACAAAATGCGCGGGTTTCTTATGTGGTTTCCACTGATTTGCGTAGAAAGGTTCGCACCTTAGAAGCTTAGAAGAAGAAGGTTAAGGATGAACTTTCCACTTATTCTCACAGGGTCACCGAACTTCGCAATAAGAATCTGCAACTAATAGGTATAACCCTTTCGCTCCCTTATGTTTTGTTGTTTTCGTACTGTCCTTGCACTCCTTTAATTACATGTGCTCGCAGAGATCTATGGTTTGATTGTCGAGGCGAGTAACCTTCCTGATGATGAGGAAATTCTCTTGGAGCATCTTAATGCTTCTTTAAATAATTTTCCCACTCATGGTATAGAAAGTCTTAGTCTGGAAGAGTTAAGGTTAAAATATAAGACCCTTATTTGTGAACATAGCTCAATGCTATCTTCCAATCGTACTTTTCAGCGCCGTGCTCATGAAGATAAAGAGAGAACTAGGATTTTGGAAGCGAAAAAGAACGCATTGATTATTGAGAAGGATCAAGTGGTTGCTAAGGTGCAAAGGCGTTGAAGGAATTTCATGAGGCTCAACTCAAGATTCAAATAGAGAAAGATCAAGCTATAAGTGAAAACAACACTCTTCTCGTTCGTGGGAATGAGATTCGCTCACGTCTTCTGATAGGGAATGATGTTGAGTTTGAATGGGCTGCAAGAGTCATTGATAGGGCTAGGTATGATTTAGGCACCAGTGTTCGTTTAAAGTTTTATCAGGACGAGTTGGTTAGGACTATTATTTTCCAAAAAAAGGGTTGTCTACAACCCTTGATGGCATCTTCAATCGTGCTTTTACCTTTTAGATTTTCTTACATGCGGCTTTAATCTTTTATTTTTTTTATTTTTGTTGCAGAGGCTGAGAAGATGTTTCTTGAAAAGGAAAAGAAGTGTCTTGAGGATATGGAAAACTTGAAAGCGAAATATACCGTAGAAATTGAGATATTAGAAGCGAAACTCATCGCTCATGGTTCCAAGTATAGAAGACTCAAGAAGAAGATTAAGGTCACCGTTTCCAACTTGACTAAGGATGCTATTCGCATACGTGATGAGGCTGTTAAAGGAGAAGTGAGAGAAGTCTGTACTGATCATAGTATTCCTATGCCGGAATATGATTTGATGAACCTTATGCCAATGAAGAAACCTCTGAAATCTCTGATAGCGAAGTTGAATATGAAGATACTGATGAAGAGGAGCGTGATTCTGAAGTTGGCGAAGATGATGCAGGCGATAAGTAGTCGTTAATCTTGATATTTTTCATTTCGCATGCATCCTTTCCATCTTCTCTTTGTACCATATTCTCTCCTTTATATATGTTGGATATTTCTTGGTTCTGAATGAATGTAAATTCTCTTCCTTTATTTGTGCGCCTTTATCCTTTATTTGCCCATTGACCATAAGAAAAGTATCTTTTCTTTCTAGTAGTTAGAATAAATTCGAATACGGTTTATCATCCGAGCGTAAGTCTATCATATAAGGTGAATAACATGCTCAAGTTGTGTTTGTATTCCCATTCCTGCCTCTGTTATTGTCCTAAATATGATTTGCTTAAGCTATGTGCGAAATATATTGCTCATATATATATTTGTGCGGATTTTTCATATGGCACATGCCTTTTATATTCATGCGTTATGATTCTTGACATTTGAAATCTGGAATTCTATACAATACCTTAATTGCTTTTGTTTTATGTTTTGCCTGTGCGATAGCTCTCGCATATAACCTGCAAAATAATGTTAGTGCGGTCTTTTGTGTTTCTCTTGAGGTCTTATTGAGCCTATCTAGGTAGAGGTCTTAATCAGCCTCCCTTGTTAATAGATCTTATTTTCCCCCCAGGGTATTAAATTCGGCCGTGCGACGAAATTGCAGGAGGTCTTTACGCTTTCACGCAATGACCCATTGATTTCCCCTTATCATCTTTTGTATTATTAACTCTGCAGGATACATTTACGCGCCAATACGACAGATCTATACTCCCATTTGAGTCATAGTCCCATGATATTGACGTATTTTGACACAATTCATCTCCCTAATGGAGGGTGCCGTCCTTATATTGCCCCTGATTTCCCTTTCAAGGAAGCGTACCCCTACCGGGTTAGGGTGGGATATTTGCATCCAGTGATGCAACAACCAGTTGTTTTTGCGGCTTCTTGCGAGACCGCACCCTAAGTGGGGTTTCTTGAGGACCGAGTGTATCATAGTCAGGACTTGCCAAGAATTGCGAGGTACGCTCCAGATGTCCCTGGAATTCTTGGCTCAACCGTGTACCGCGGTGCCCTGATCGAGTTTCTACACTCCATGATAGAGAACTTAGTACCTTAGTCTTTCGACTAAGGAGTCTCTACCGGATAGGCTTTTATTTCGCCCCAAATATCCATGACTCAGGTTCCAGGGTTTGTGTATCTTTCACCCGAGCCATGATGTCTAGGTTTTCCCCAATTATGACGTGCGTTAGGACTTATTGTTGCCCCTTGCAGTTATGCGAACTAGGGTGCACGCCACAACTGGATGCCTAGCCTCCCTAGTTAGAGGTTTTAAATTTTGTTTCCTCCTATTAAGTTCTTATTCTGAGGTCTTATCGTTGCCTCGTTCTTCTACTTGTATTTATAAAGAATTCGATATGAAGAAGTAAAATCTTTTCTTTTCATGTCTTTCGCTCATACAATGCTGATTTCTTCTTTTCTTTATTCGCATACATGATAATAACTTGATAATAACCTATTTGCTAACTTATCCTTTTCTTCTTTAATGATTTCGCATAAAGATTAATTTCTTCGAACTTGTTGTTGCCACGTTCTTTAATTGTAGTACTCGTCAGATATTTTTTGTTATGAAGTTGATTATGCGTTTTTTCCATATTTCCTCCGTTCTTGTCCATCAACACATACATGCCATCTCCAACATTTATCTTCACCACATATGGTCCAGTCCATGTTGCCTTTCTCTTTTTATTTCCTTGATTTTGGTAGGGTGGTAATTCTCTCAAGACCAAGTCCCCTGGCTGAAATCTCCTCTTTTTGTTCGCTTGTTATGTTCATGTTCGCTTGCTAGTGTGATCGCCTCCATATAAATCTGACATGTATTAGTTGCTTCTTCACTCTTCTCCCCGATTAAGATATTTTTGTCTTTCGACGATGACACACCTTCACAATAGCTATTTATTTCTTCTTCTTTGGTTATGAAGTCGACCATCAGTCTTTCCCCTCGCTTGCTCTCCTCTACTTCGTTCTTCCAATTTCTTCTTTTATTCGCACGCCCTTCACTTTTTTCCACATCAATATCATTGCATGTCTTCGTCTCTGTAGTACATATCACCCATGATGATTCCAACGCCCTGAGGTAATGGAAACTTAATGCACTAGTGATATGTAGAAGATACACCTAGAATACTATGTAACCATGGCCTGCCTATCAGCGTGTTGCAGGGAGATTCTATATCCACAACGCAAAAAGTTATATATGTGGTCATTTTTATAAGAGAAATTCGCATAGTAACCTCCTCTTTAAGTTTGTTAGCTAATCCGTTGAAACCCTATATATTATAAGTTGAAGGAATGAGGTCTTCATTTTTTCCACCCATTGTCTTGTATGCATGATAAAATAAAATGTCCATTGAGCTCCCAGAATCAATTATTATCATGTTTATATCCCATGTGTCATCCTCCTCATCTTCTCCCTTTTCCATCCTTATTTTTGGTATGATGTCCAATTTAAACAGTAAGGGACTCTCATGAAGTTCGCGTCCTCCAGGTACTTCCTATGCGCTGAATGTGATTGGTTGTTTCCGCCACTCCTTCAGTTTTGGTATCTTTGCTAGGTTGAGTATTTCCTTTCCTTCATCATCCTAGCATACACGCGGCTCAATACATTTTCGTGAAAGTCCTCTATACTTTTGAATGAATATATTATTGAATTACAATATAGGTTCTGGTCATTCGCTCCTACTTCGATCAGAAAGGTGTTTTTTCCTTTGTCCACTCCTGACAATTGTTCCCCTGTTGTTGTTGTTGTTGTTGTTGTTGTTAGTGGTGGTGGTGGTGGTGGTTCTAGGAAGTGGTTAAGTTTTCCTTGACCGATCATTCTTAATATGATTCGTTGTATATTCTTACAGTTATTTGTTGTGTGGCCGTGGAAGCGATGATAAGCACAAATTTTTTTACTCCTTCACCCTGATGGTGGTTCTTGTCTTAGATTTGGTGGCACAGGTATTTCTTCTATTAATATAATAGCTTCCCGGATCTTATCCACTGTTGTGTTAAGGGGCGTCATCCTGATTTCTTCACAGACTCTATTGCTCCTACCTGGCCCTTGATTGTAATATCTCTTGTTTCCTCCTTATCCTTCTTCCTGATTGTCGAATCTTGCGATTTTATGATTTCCTACATGATTGTTATATTGAATTTATCTGTATTCTCGCTCATATATTTCTTGATCTCTGCTACTCATCGCTACCTACTTTTGCTTGTCTTCTGCGGTTGCTTTTTCCATGTTACCTTGTGAATTGCTCGCAATCGTGTTCGTTATTCTTGGAAATAGACTGGTGTTTCCTTCCTTTGCATTCGCAACTGCAACTGGATAAGACTCCATATCTCTTTGTTTTTCTTCAACAGCGATGCACTCTTCTTGGTACTCGCGCAACTCTGCCTTTGTTATTCTGTCTTTCATCCTGAATATCCGCGTATAAAACAAATCAGTTGGAAATAGTGCATTTATGAATGCTAAGATGAGATTTCTTTCGTCCACTCGTCCTGCCATTTCACTGCACATGGTCCTCCATCTAGTGGTCATAGCTCGCAGGCTTTCATTTGTTCTTCTTTGCAGGATGAATACTTTCTCGATTCCTTGCATTAGCATATTGTTGCTGATGTATTGTCCCAAGAAAAGACTCTGAAAGTGCTGGAATGATCTTATTGAGCCTACTGGAAATCCATCAAACCATTTCAAAGCTTCTCCTGTGAGGCTCGCCGGAAAATACTTGCATAAGACCGCATCGTTATCCTCCCATTGTAGCAAACCTAAGATGTACGCCTTTATATGTTGGACTTCACATGTAGATCCATCAAAGATATTATGAAAAGTGGGAAGTGTGCATTTTGTTGGTATTGTTACTAATTGTATATATCGTGCGAATGGTGTTTTTGCTTCTTCTTTTATCGCCTCTTCTAGCTGTCGTCTTCCTTCATCTTTCCCTCTTTCCATTAACTCTCTTAGTTCTGCTATTTATCTTAAAACTTCATCATTAGGGAATGGATTCTCCTGATGTCGCGTTGGTCTTTTCAGGCGTGCTTGTCTCAATCTGTTTTCATGCCTGTTTTGACGCATAACCTCCTATAGTTCTTGTTGTTCTTCATCTTCTCTCCTTCTTCTTATTATTTCTCTTCCATTCCTTGCGTGCTCCTGTGCGGCTTTTTCCCTCTTGTTTTGTCGTCTCAGCATCTCCCTTCCATGAAGTATCATCCTTGCTTGTTCTGCGTCATTCTCTTGTTCTGAGTCGTCCTGGATGCGGTTGTATTCTTCATTTATCTCATGTCTATCATCTCTGCGGTGTCCTCGCCTGACTTCATTCTCTTCCACCTGCACATACCTATCTTCTATGAGATCGCGCTCCTCATGTATGTTGTCGCCTACCTGAAGATTGTTGACCAAGTTGTTATCTAAAAATCGTCTCTGTTCAGTTCCTCTGCGATCAAATCTGCTTCTCTTGGAGGTACTCCTGCTTGTTCTTGATCTTGAGCTCGCACGTCTTGTTCTTGATATGGTTTCCGACCTTTTACCTTGTAATATGTGGTTTTCCTCTCTTAGCTCATCGTTTTGGCTTGTCAAGTTCGCACTCATTTCTTCTTCTCTCCTTCTTTCATCTGCTAATCTTTGTCTGAGTTCTCCAATGGTCGTGTTCTACTCAGTGCCTCCAATCGTTCCTTCCTCTTTTGTTTGTCCTTCATTTTCTTCTGCGGTATCTGTATCTGTAGTATGAACACTTCATCATAGTTTCTGCGATCGCTTTCCTCTGGTACCTGATGGATCTGAGATCTGACTTGTCGAGACTGGTTGTTCCTCTCTCCCATTCCTGACGTTTATGTGATTTCACCTCTTCTTCTACCTGCAATCCTTCTACTCCTCCTGATTGGTGTTGCGTTTTCTCCTGCTGATGTTTGTCTCACCATCTTTTTTCCTGAAACAATACTTTCTTCACAAACTTATGAAAACAAAATTTTCCTTCCTAGATGAAAACTTCGTATTTGTGAAGTGAACCTAAAGATTGAAACTCAACGAAAAAAATCACAAGCTTTTCTTAAAGACAAGATTATTTAGAAATTTTTTGAAACCATTTAAATTTTTTCAAAAGCAGGTGTAATCCCTTCTCCAAACTGTATTCTAGCGCCAAAATGTAGTTGCAGGAAATCCCATAACTACAACCTACTGATAATATGTGAATCTAACTATAAATCATGATGAAGAACACTTAGAAGATTTTATTAAGTTTAGAAATCAATATAAAGTGATAAGATAAAACCTTAACTTGGGAAACAAATAACTTTCTCTCTCCTAAAGTTCTATCTCAACTACCAAAAAGATCTCCCCCCAATACAAAGTTGGTTGTTCCTATATATAGGAGTTTACATAGTGGAGGACAGCTAATAAAGCCCCTATTTTCGGATCTGACGTGCGTTGTTATCGCATGCTTATAACGGTTCTTATCGCACGTTCTCTCTATCTTCGCACGACTCTTCACACTTTACTCGTGAGTAGGTGACGTCATCTCGTTCGTCACTTGGGATATGCTTTGTGCAATGGCGTTCACGTCCTTATTAGAAGATCATTTGGAATGATAACTAAGTGTGCGATATTTTACCCTTACAAAGACTAAAGATCAAAACCCTTTTCCAGTAGCAAGAACTGGATCGGGTAGAAGACTTAACTCCCGAAAGTTGGACATAGTTTTTACGCCGTCCTGCCCACACCATGTTCAACCCGACGGCAAGGTGCTCTAATTAATTTTAAGTAAAATGATGGACTCGTCCCCATTGTCCACCATTTTTGATATATAGCCTACTTAACGCCCCAAAGGTTTTCCTTCCCTGTATTCATTCTCGGAAGGTGGTGATGAATTAATGTAGATGGAGCAGAATAGGTGTTGGTTGGTGGTGGTAGTAAAGGAAACTTGAGTGATTATCTTGCTTTTCTTTTTTGTTTAGTTGTAAGGTGGTGATATCGTTGGCTGTGGTATTTAGGACATATGAAATTTTATGTGATGTTACTTTGGATAATTACGGATAGAAATTAAGATGGATGGGAAATAAAAAAAATGGGGATGGAAAATAGGAAAAACCTTAAGAAAAAAAAACACAAAATTGGTCAATTAATCCAATAACGATAATTCCTAGGTGAAAAAGATATGTAAAATTTTCGTTATTTTTTAAGTTTAAGCCAGGATGAATTCAGTTTCATCCTTGCTATTTTTTTGGTATCCATTTCACCCATACTAACTTTTACTCGGCCATCAGAACCATGTATTAAAAATATTTGGAAAAATGACCCATTTTCCGAAGAAAAAAGGGCTTTTCACAAAAATAGGCCCGTTTTTTTGGTGCTTTTCATTTCTAGGCCACTTTTTTTATTTATTGCTAGACTAGGCAAGTTTTGACCAAAAGTGATGGATGGAAAGTTAGCTACAGTTATCTTCCAGCTGTCCATATCTTCTTAGCTAAAAAGACGTTTTAGTCCTTCAAATCTTCATCAACGACACAGATTGCATAATAAAGAGAATGACAAAGATGTAGTCTTCGATTATCGAAACCATCACTGCCAAACACCATCAATACTTTCTTCAAAAACTGAACCTTAATCTACTTTGCTTCTCAATTTCTATCAAACCCCTTTTCTTCACTAATGAGCAGAAGAAAGAAAACGGAAGGAGAAGAAAACAAAGAAGAAGAAGAATGAATTAATCCTCGATAACAACACGTGATGTCGTCTGGTTCTCAGATAATTAGGCTCGAGTGGTTTATCATGGCCAGCTTCAACAATAGCATAATCTCCACTGCAAACCAGCTTCAACAAAAACACCTGCTGTACCAGCCCTGTATCCTAGACATACATCTAATCATGGCAACAACTCAGCCCACAGCTGCAATCTAACCAAACCATTTCAACCATTTCAAAAATTCATATATCAATTCGGTACCAACCACTGCAGCAGAATGGCTTCACTGCATCTGAAGTCCCAACCATCAAACTCTATGTTTCCCTTCTTCTCAGCTTCTCCTTCTCTAACCATCACAACCACTACTGATTCTAATTAACCCCAATTTGTAAAGACCTTCTACAGAACTCAAAAATTCAACACAACCACCAAAAATTGCAGTAATAAGGAGGTACAGAAAATCCTATTCTTTCCTTCCCCGTCATCCACCATAATCAACAACATCAATTACCCATTTCTCTCAATTCACTGACAACACCACCCAAAAATTCTTACCCCAAAAATCAAATGAAATTTTTTGAACACATCCCCTAGAGCCTGTTAACACATCAATTTTCGGTACCCGTTCTAGCATCAATATTAAACAGAATCAGTTGCCTCATGAATATGAATCGAACCCCCAGCTCCTTCTTACAATCATATACACCAACCATTCTCAGTTCATACTTCTCCGACCACCAGCTGCACCATCACAGATACATCATCTGTAATTTCAATACCACCATGCCAGACATCATTAGCTCCATGTTCCTATTTCTCAACTGCAGCGCTGAATTTTTGCTAAATTCGAAATCTAGCTCAACCCAAAATAAAAAATCGGCTTACAGATAAAAAATCTAGCTTCTTTTCTCCGACCACCAGCTGCACCATCACAGATAAAAAATTTAGCTAATGTTCATACTGTTTACAAGTAACATCTAGTCTAAGTGTTGTTCAATAACCATATCCAGAATCCAGAATTCTTAAAATACAAATTCTTTATTTAAATGCATACCACCCTTTAACTTTTTTTCTTGATTTGCTATAAATCAAATATTTTATTGAGTAAATACTGGTATATAAGATTACCAGATGGACACCATACATGACGATAATGGAGCCTGGATCTTCTGAATTCCTTCATAGGAAGGAACGGTGAGCTCCCTCATTTTTCTGGCCTTGTGTAACAAGCAGCGGATCAATGATGTTTCTCCACCCATTGTAGTCTATAGCTGAGTCACTATCAGGCAGAGAGAACCCATTCACAAAAAAAGAATAGTGTCCCAAACACTCCTCTAGTGCATCCATATTGTACCACCGACAAGAAAGACAAGCACCACTTACATGAGATACGTAAATGATAACACCACGGGAATCCAATAACAGTGATGAGGAGTAACAAAAAAAATTGAATCCACCGAGGGTAATTAGGTCTGCTATTGTGAAAGTATTCCATGCATATCTTAAGAGATAATTAGAATAGAGATCGAAAGGATTTGATTGTTGAGAAATAGGAATTTTTGCTAAATTCGAAATCTAGCTCAACTCAATCTGATTCAATCTTCTCTGAATTCAAAAACATCATCACCAATTTCTCTTCCTTCTCTCAATTTTGAACTAAATCAATTTGATTCGAACCCATTCTTTTCCTTGTTCTTCTCACGAACCCTAGTTGTCTCCATTTCTTTTTTCTCCATTATCAAGCATCAACGACAATAACAGCAAGTGTTCTTCCTTGAATTAATTTCTCCAATCTATCTCACTAAAATCGATTGAAACTCAAATCTGAGTCGAACCCATTCTTCAATCCATTGTTCCCATAAATTTCTCCATCTCCAGTCCTTTGTTCTTCTTCATCTCCACTGAACCAAACCCATCTTTTATATCATAAATTAGAACCCAAAATCAGAATCGATCTTGTTTTTGCGCTATTGGGTAGCAGGAACCACCATAGTTTGTTCACTGGTTCTAATCTGTTTTGTTTCGGCTGGTGAAGAACATAGATGGGGAAGAAGAGCGGAGATGGAAGAGAGGAATGAAGGGATTTTAGGGTAATGATGTAAATTGGATATCATTGCCATTCAAAAATCTTCGAGATATCCTTCTCTTAGATTAGGGGTCCAGATAGAAGCACGTGGGGGATAATAATTATGATACTGACACACTACAAAGAGGGCGTTTTAGTAATCTTACCCAGCTCCGGAGATCTCCCTGTATGTTATTTTGGCGAGATATTGACAAGTCAACGCGATAGTTTGACCGAGATGGTTAAAGTGGATGGAATCCGTTTAACTTGACTAGTTTTGCAAGAAATAAAAAAAGTGGCCTAAAAATGAAAGTGAGGGTCCAGACCAGGCCTACTTCTGCATATAATCCAAGAAAAAACAATGTACTTCTAAAACATTTGAAACTATCCAACAATATGTACACATTCCATGACACAAGACCTCTCATGCTAAGTAGAAAGAGATGACAGATTTCAATTCTGAGAAAAATGTTCGACCCAAATTTATTCTAAGAGCCCAATAGTGGTTTACAAGCATGCTTCAAAAACCAGTACAAGCATTATTGCAAGGTTGGTAGCCAGATTAAAGCAATGGGACTCCTCACGACGTGTACACTGTCTGTCCATTCAATTGACCCAAACTCAGTTTTGGTACTGTTAGAGTTTTTCTCAGGATTAGTCAAGCTTGTGAATGTAATTTCATAAGACAAACTTTTGTTACTCGTGGTGAAGGTTAGTGTATTCGGGGAAACACTGATTTCAGCCGATAATGGGCTCTTAATCTTTACTCTGTAAGTTGCATCTCCTGTTTTTCCAACATTTGTAACCACTCTCTTGTGCTTGACAACTGAATTTGGTGGTTTAAAAACAACAGAGAATGACGGGTAATTCAGATCTCCGGGACCAGTAACTGACGCATGTGACTTGCAGTCGACTACCTTATCATGGATAAAGAGAGAAATTTGTGTTTGGTTGTACCCAATAGAGCAAAGGAATGCCTCGTAATCACTTGGCTGGATGTCGTATACCAAACCGGGGTTCAAGGCTTTGTTGGGGTCAACATGTCCAGCACCATGTTGGAACGGCGTCGAATCTCTCCCTGTTGACAGATCAGTAAATATTTTACCTGCATTGTCTAGATTATAGGCAGTAGTCATAAGAGCAGACTTAATTGCAGCTGGTGACCAGTTAGGATATGCCTTTCGAAGCATCGCAGCCAGTCCGCTCACATGTGGGCATGACATAGAAGTACCGGATATTATGTTGAACTCCACGCGTCTTTTATCAACCTCAAGATCTGTCGGACCGGCAGCGCCGGTCCATGCGGCCAAGATATTAACACCCGGTGCAATGACGTCTGGTTTGAGAATCTCGGGAGTTATAAAGTTAGGTCCACGGCTAGAAGATGCAGCAATTTTAGGAGCTGAAGGAGAGGATCCAATGATTGTTCCTTTGAAATCGAATGACGCTGTTGGATTTTTTTGTGTTACAATGTACCTTAGAATCTCAACACCACCCCTGAAAGTCACTGTTGTTCCCGGAATTAGATGTGCATCGCCAGACAATTCTTCTCCGTTGGCCAATGGATTTGCAATAATTACTCCAACACCACCCGCGATTTTGACTGCATTACCTTTGTCCGCTCTTCCGATTCCACCACCACCATCGCAAAGAACAATCTTTCCAGCCGCCGCAGTCGAATTTAGCTCCCCTTCCTTGCAAAATATGCTACCAATACTACTAGCATAAACTAGATCTACATTGGGTTTCTCCAGTGGCTTGCCAGAATATAATGATACACCATTGACAACTCTCCCGTCACCTAAAATCACATTACATGGAAATTCTCTGTCAATGGTTGATGCTCCAATAGTAAAAATCCATGGCGCAGAATTAGCAACTGTGGCAAGCCCAGATAGCCCTGAATTTCCTGCAGAGGCAATAACTAGAACTCCTTTCATCATAGCGCCAAATGCCCCAATGGCAGTTGGATGTTGGTCATACGGACGCGGCATACGAGGACCGACTGACAAAGAAATAACATCAACTCCATCTTCCACGGCCTGATCTATTGCAGCAAGAATATCTGCACCAGCGCATCCGCCTTCATTCCAGCATATCTTGTAAGAAGCAATTCTTGCCTTGGTAGCCATTCCTTTTGCTTCTCCAACACCATATTCAAACAATCCAGCATTCTTTACGACAGATCCAGCTGCAGTTGATGCCGTATGTGTACCATGTCCATTTGTATCTCTTGGTGATTTCGAGTCTTTGGTCTGGTTAAGCCTACGTCTAAGCTTTTCTTCAATTCCTTTGTAATAAACTCGAGCACCGATTATCTTTTTGTTGCATGACGTACTGGGAAAATCAGGGCCAGATTCACAAATACCTTTCCATCTCTTCGGTACAGGATTTTTTATACTTGTGTCATTGAAACTCTGACTTTCCGGCCAGATTCCGGTATCAAGAACTCCAATAATGACGTCATCAGCATATTCTGAATTAGGCCAAAGACCAGAATTATCATTGAGACCAAGAAAACTAGGAGTTCGAGTAGTATGGAGTTGGTGAATTTCTTGAGGGAGGATTGCAAGGAATCCTGGTTGAAGACGAAGATGTGATGCTTGAGATGGAGTGAGTCTAGCAGCAAAACCCTGAAAAGCATTTTTATATGTATAAATGATACTTTCGCGTGGATCAGACGGAGAAAGATGTGCAGGAAAAGATTGAAGAGTTGAGGTATACCAATCACGGTGAGACAGAAAAACGGACGGCTTTTCTAGCTTAGAAACATGAACAATGAAAGTTTCTGTTACTTCGCCACCAAATGTAGATGATTGTGTGTCAGAACTTTGAGTCGAAAGTGGTATAGATAGGATGATAAAAATAAATCTGACAAATGGAATAGATTTCATCGACATTGCTAATTCTCCACTGTCATAAATTTGATCATATCTGTCTATCTATTAATATACAGAAGCAATGCTCAACCATATATTCATTGCAGAGCAATAATGCACGTAAGTCTTTAATGCATTTCAACCATATATATTGCTTTCAAGATCCCAACTCCTGAGTTGTAATACAATCTTGAACCTGTGCTTATTTATGTTTACTACTTGATCGAATAAAGCCACATGCCAGTACACCCGTGAGGCAAATGCCTGCATATCATTTTAACATCAACTCTATAATTTTGAACTTGTCACCGGCTCACAGCCATTATGCAGTATTTTACCCCGGCAGGTACACCATAGTGATGACCTTTAGTCATGGTTAGTGTCAAGCCTCTGAACCTCCTGTCATTTTACCTAAGGTTGTCACTCGAAAACCATTAAGACGAGAATGAGACCAGACCCACGCTTTGAAGTCTTGGGATCATTGTCTATTTAATTGATAGATACTTCCCCATGTGGAAATCTGAACCCAAATTTATTTTCCAGAATACCCCTAAGTAGAATGATATGACAGAATTCAATTTTCAGAAAATTCCTGGACCCAAATTTATTCCAATGGACAAATAATTGTACTAGCATTATTACAAGCTTGGTGGCCAGATTAAAGCAATGGGACTCCTCACGACGTGTACACTGTCTGTCCATTCGATTGACCCAAACTCAAATTTGGAAATGTTCTCAGCCTTACTCAAGCTTGTGAATGTGATTTCATAAGACAAACTCTGGTTAGTCGCTGTGAACGTTAGTATACTCGGGGAGACACTGATTTCAGCCGATGTTGGACTGATAGCCTTTACTCGGTAAATCGCATCTCCTGGTTTTCCAACATTTGTAACCACTCTTTTGTGCTTAACAACAGAATCATTTGGTGGTTCAAAAATCACAGAGAATGATGGGTAGTTAAGATCGCCAGGACTAGCAACCGATGTATGTGACGAACAATCGACAGTTTTATCCTGGATGAAAAGTGAAATTTGTGTCTGGTTGTACCCAATGGAGCAAAGAAATGCCTCATAATCACTTGGCTGGATGTCGTATACCAAACCGGGGTTTAAGGCTTTGTTGGGGTCGACATGTCCAGCACCATGTTGAAATGGTGTCGAATCTCTTCCTGTTGACAGATCAGTGAATATTTTACCTGCATTGTCTAAATTATAGCTAGTAGTCATAAGAGCAGACTTGATTGCAGCTGGAGACCAGTTAGGATAAGCCCTTCGAAGCATCGCGGCCAACCCGCTCACATGAGGGCATGACCAATGTAGTCAATATAGGCCGTATCGGCCGATATATCGGGGATATTTCGGTTATCGGCCCAGAACAATACGATAAGAAGGATATCGGAGATACGATATTCGCCCGATAATATCGGCCGTATCGGTCGAATATCGGCCGTTTCGGTCAAATATCGGCCGTATCGGTCGATACGAAAATTTCCTACATTTCCGATATGAGACGGTATTGGTCGTTTTCTATAAAATTTAAGGGTAATTTTGGCGAAGAATGTCTTCCACGTGGTAGTAGAGGTGCATGTAGCTCTCGAAGCAAGTTACTAAAGTTGCTCTTTTGTTTTTTTTATAAAATTAATGTTATCTATTATATCTTATCCGAAAATGTGTGGAGAAAATGTTCAATATAAAATTATAGTTTCTAAATCTAGAACCGATATTATACCGATATTTCAACGATAATATCCCCGATATAAAATTGTACCAGTGTATCGGTCCCGGCCGAGATGAACCGATATCCGATATTAACTACATTGGGCATGACATAGATGGACCAGATATTATATTGAACTCCACGCGTCTTTTGTCGACCTCAAGATCTGTCGGACCGACAACGCCAGTCCAAGCGGCCAAGATATTAACACCCGGTGCGATAACGTCCGGCTTAAGAATCTCACGTGTTATAACGTTAGGTCCGCGGCTTGAAAATGCAGCAACTTTAGGAGATGAAGGAGAGGAGCCAAGAATTGTTCCTTTGAAATCAAAAGACGCTGTAGGCTTTTGTTGTGCTCCGATATACTTAAAAATCTCATTGGCGTCCTCGAAAGTCACCGTTGTTCCTGGAATTATATTCGAATCAGCAGTCAATTCTTCTACACGGAGCAATGAATTTGCAATTATTATTCCAACACCACCAGCGATTTTTACCGCATTTCCTTTAGCAGCTCTGTCATTTCCACCACCAACGTAACAAAGAACAATCTTCCCTGCTGCTGCAGTGGAATTCAATTCCCCTTCTATGCAAAATAAGCTACCAATATCACCAGCGGACACTAAATCTGTGTTGGATTACTCGAGTGGCTTGCCAGAATATAATGACACACCACGAATAACCTTCCCGTTGCCTAAAATCACATTACATGGAAATTCTCTATCGATTGTAGATGCTCCAACGGTAAATATCCATGGAGCAGCATTAGTAACCGTAAAAGATCTGGGACCTGAATTTCCTGCTGAGGCAGAAACTAGAACTCCTTTCATTGATGCACCAAATGTCCCAACGGCTGTTGAATCTTGATCGTACGGATGTTGGGTACGGGTACCATTCCTATTGCTTCTCCAACACCATATTCAAATAATCCATCATTCTTGACGACCGATCCAGCTGCAGTTGATGCTGTGTGTGTACCGTGTCCATCTGTATCTCTTGGTGATTTCGAGTCTCTGGTCTCGTTGACCTTATGTTTAAGTTTTTCTTCAATTCCTTTGTAATAAACTCGAGCACCGATTATCTTTTTGTTACATGAAGTACTGGGAAAATCAGGTCCTGACTCACATATACCTTTCCACCTCTTCGGAACAGGATTAGTTATACTTTAGTCATTAAAACTCCGATTTTCCGGCCAGATTCCGGTATCGAGAACTCCAATAATGACGTCATCACCATATTCTGAGTCAGGCCAAATGCCAGAATTATCACTGAGACCAAGAAAATGAGGAGTACCGAGTTGTATGGAGTTGGTGAATTTCTTGAGGAAGGATTGCAAGGAAACCTGGTTGAAGATGAAGATGTGATGCTTGGGATGGAGTTAATCGAGCAGCAAAACCATGAAAAACATTTTTATATGTATAAATGATACTTTCGCGTGGATCAGACGGAGAAACATGTGCAGGAAGAGATTGAAGAGTTGAAGTATACCAATCGTTGTGAGAAGGAAAAACCGACGGTTTTTCTAGTTTAGAAACATGAACAATAAATATCTCGGGGTTTTCTTCATCGAATGGTGATGATAATGCGTTAGAATACGAAGAACGAAGTAGTATGGATAGGATAATGAAAACATATTGAATAGTTGTCATCGACATTGCCTATTATGCACTGTCAATAATATGATGTATATCTATGTATCAATATATAGAAGTAATTTTTCTCTCTTTAATGGAATACGGTCCCGGTAGGGCAGTACCAACCATATACTATTTAGTGAACAGCAATAATGCACACAAGTCTTTAATTCATTGCTTTCATGACCAAACTTTTTCATCCAAACTTTTCTGACAACATTCCAACCAAACTGTCCGGTAAGAAGAGAATGTGACCAGACCCACACCTCGAAGACTTGAAGTCTTGCTAGGATCTGTTTCTACTGATTGATTGATACTTCGCCATGTGAAAATTTGAAGAGATATTCAAGTTGATGATTTTATTGTAAGGGGAAAGTGACGTAAGTTATCTCACGTAGGCATCGAGGGCCATGGTAAATTTGTACACAAAATTGGTTAAAAAAGACCAAAATCAACAATTCCTGTGCGAAAAAGAAATGTAAGACGAGAATGTAAAAATAGTCAGGATGTAAACAGTTTCATGCTACTCATTTTCAAATACTTTTTCTTATTTATAATTTATATCAGGATGCATCCAGTTTCATCATCACTCTTTTTTAAGTTTAAGCCAGGATGAAACCAGTTTCATTCTTGCTATTTTTTTTTGGTGTCCATTTCACTCATACTAATTTTTACTCGTCCATTAGAACCATGTTTTAAAAATATTTGGACAAAATGACCTATTTTCCGAAATTTGTACATAAGAAATTTGTCATGTGACAAGCTTTTTCCAAACTTTACCTGGTGAACAATGATGAACTATTCACAGCATAAGAAAAAATCTGTTGTGTGATTTGTGATCATGTATTCATGTTAATGTGACTTAAAAACAACCACCTCAATTTTTGCAAGGTTACCCCAATTTGTGACTATGTGGGAGCAATTTGTTTCTAGGGTGAGCAAGTAAACAAAATGGGTTTCGGTTTAATTTCTTAAGATTCGAGGTTTGGGGGTCACCCCCATTAGAGTTATGCCTATGGTGGAAGAATTCCATCTTCATTTTCATGACACGTCAGTATTCAGAACAAATCATGGGATCCAAACTTAACCGTGGAAGGTAAATGACTTCCAAGCCGCTAGTTAGAATTGCGTTTAATCTGGATCCACAAAATCGACAGTTGAAAAGTGACAATCAAATTTTAAGAATAATATCAACTAAAATTGAGCGCAAGCGCAACTCAGAGTGGCACCCAACACAATCCAAAATTTTTGGATGACCCTCACTTGGAAATCATTAAATCTGATATCCCACATTTTTCCCAAGCTTAGAATACCTTGGATTCCACTGTTAGACGTACTGTTATTATTATATTTTATTACCAAATTCCACGGGAGGTTACTAATCCACTAAAATTTGGTGGTAATGATTATTTAGTTTTACACGGATTAAGTATCTCCTATGGAATTTATATTCCCTTTCGCCCCTGACCATAGACGACGTTTCAAAGTTTGGTAGTCTAAACCATGGCGGTAGCAGCTTGGCTAATTTGGTATATAAGAGGTGTAAGAATAATTTGCGAGATAACATACCTAAACACTAACCAGTTGGGTGAAATAATCCTATATCCCTCTGGAAACATCCGGAGACTGGCTAATAAGCTACCACTACTACTTCCCTATTGACGAGGTCGTTTGGGTACAAACTCAGAATCACCACCTAAGGGGTGTCTAAAGGGTTAACAATATCATCAGTATGGCGGTGGCATGTGACAACTTTGGTATCAGAACATATTAGGGCTCTTTTTGGGAGTGCGGTGAGATATTCCCACCTCTATATCAGAGCCAAGGTCAAAGACTTTCTTCAAAATGTAGGTAAAATAGTTCCACATCACTTGTTAAGCGTCCGCAGACTGGGATAATGATGTAGTACTGCTACATCCGTATTGTAGAGGCCCTTCTTGGTACAAGCCCAAAATCACCTACTTGGGAGTGCCTAGAGTAGGGATGGATAAAACTAGGGCTGTCAATGGGTACCCGTTACCCGGAACCGGAACCGGACCCGAGTGAATAGGGTCCGGTTCCGGGTCCCAAAATTGGACCCATTAACAAGTTAGGACCCGACGGGTAATTACCCGATTGGACCCGAATCTAAACGGGTCCGAACGGGTAATACCCGATGGGTACCCGCGGGTAACGGGTACCCGGTTATTCATTCTTTTATCCCTCTTTTTAGCAAAATTACAAGTATTTTGCTAGTTTGGTTTTGAATTTTTTTTCTCATTTTTCATTTCTTCTTACATTTAATCTTTATTTAGTACATTAATAAAGAAATAATACCAAATTTTTATAGAAATAAGTTTGATTCAAGCAAAAAAAGGGAAAAACATCAAAATTTTGAACTTTTATGTGTGTTTTCTTAATACCCAACGGGTACCCGGAACCGATGGGTACCCGGGGTTTTAAACGGGTCCGGTTCTGGGTCCACTAATTTAGGAACCGGACCCGGAACCGCTAGTAACCGGACCCGACTTTTATAAATAGGGTCCGGGTCCGGATCCATTGATACCCGGGAGGACCCGGACCCGTTGACAGCCCTAGATAAAACAATGAGGAATTTGCTATTTCATCCAGAATACCCGATTACGTTTAATCGATAGTCCAGCGCCAAAAAGTAATTAATCCGAGGTCCAAAAAGCTTTTGAATAGTCAAAATTACTTGTTTATCCTCACCACTCACATGTGGATGCATATCTCGTTCTTCTTCTTTATTTTTTCTTCTCATTGTATTCATCTGCAGACGAAACTCCTTCCTCGTTCCTCTCAATCAACAACACCAACAGCAAAATCAACTTAAAAATCATGCTTAATCATCTCTAAAAATCAATCAATTTTCTTAAGCAAAAACCAAAATCTCCAATCAATCTTTATCAGCAAACCCTAATTCGACTTTAGAAGAAGATCTCTGCTAATCACCAAGATCCAGAGAAAGAAAAAAGAAAGAAGATTAGAAGAAGAAGATCTCTGCTAATCACCAAAGGCAGTACATATAGTTATGTATGATCATATATACACCTTTACCTTCAATACATATTGATATGCACTGGAGGAAAATACGTACTGAATGTAAAAGTGTAATCCCACAATACATATTGATATGTACTGGAGGAAAATATGTACTGAAGGTAAAAGTGTATAATCTAATGGTACATATTGATCCAACAATACATATCGATATGTACTGAAGGAAAATATGAACTGAAGGTAAAAGTGTATAATCTCATGGTACATATTGATCCAGCAATACATATCGATATGTACTAAAGGAAAATATGTACCGAAGGAAAAAATGTATAATCCCATGGTACATATTGATCCAGCAAATACATATCGATATGCACTGAAGGTAAAAAGTGTACAATCTTCTCGTTCTTCTTCTTCTTCTTGGATTTTTTTCGTGAATCTTCTTGATATTCTTCTTCACTTGTTTCACTTCTTTACCACCGCGTATTACGGAACATACCTGGATTGGATGGATATGAAGCTACGAAATTTGATAAAAGACATAATCTAGGGTTTTCACAAAATCGATATAATCATCTCTAACATGAAATAAGTAAGAAATGTATCATCAACATACATGCATTTAAAATTGATCAATTCCATAAAGAAAAAACCTAAAAAATAAGCATAAGAAGAAGAAATTAAGGAGAAACCCTATAACCAAGATCAAGAATAACTTCGCTTAAAAATGGAAGAAACGAGTTTGATTTCGGGAATGAATCACAAAAGATCTACTTCAACAAATTTTCGTTGGCGCAGGATCGACTGAGAAAAAAATGATATGAAAAGACAAAGTACTTTGAGTGCGGGCTAATTTGGTCGTTTCGAAAATATACACGTGCGTTAGGATTATGACATTGGACCACCGAATAATATTTTTAGTCCAAAATCATGAATTTGGACTAGCGGTTAAATTACTTTTATGGGTGGACTAGGCACTAAACAGGTCTCCTAGAAATGGATTAATCAGTAATTCCTAGAAAAATAATCATACCGCGGATTTTACCTGGTTCTGATGTTCCATCTTATGCTTGGCTTGTTAATCAATAGAAAGAGATATATATTCCTATGTTCATTTTGCTCCAATTATGGACTCAAGAAACATGAAAAATGGATGTCCAAACCAAAAACATCAGATTTTTTCATTTTGTCTTGTTACCCATAGTGGAGAATGCAGTTTGTTCATGCTCAACAAAACAATAAGTTTGTTGATTGCCATAGGAATTGCCCTTATGACCGGATCTTTTTCTGCATAATGGGCAACTCGTATATCATGGAAGCGCCATTTTGGAGTCATACATTTTTGACAAAATAGTAAACTAGTTTTCTGTAATTATGTTTTGAAATAGTAAAATTAGTCTTGTAATAATGTTTTAAAATTCGTCAATTCATCCGCATCTACTCGGTTTTTCCGTTCACCCGTGAATATTAAATTCATCGGGTAATAGAACAGACGCGGGTGTTTTTCTAAAATACGTCATTTTGATAGATTGGATATGGGTGGTACCAAATCCACAACCGCCCATCCTTAATCTTAGGGATGAGCATTTGGCCTGAAATCCGTGGTTTCCATCATTCCCAACCACATTTTTGTGGATGGATCCCCGTAATAGAGTGAATGCGTATGAAACAGCTGAGTGCTTAGTCATGTTAGTGTATGAGAGGTGTACTGAGTGTGTGCCTTGTGCACGTGTGACTGTGTGAGGTGTAAAGAGAGAATGACATCTTGTTAGAGAGGAAGCGAAAATGAGTCGGGTATATAACTCATCTCTATATCTTCTGTAAATCAACTATCCAATCAATACAATTTCAGTTCCTCACAATGTAGATATCAAGATTTCACCATGTTATCAGACCTGGGAATTTCAATTCTCAAGAGTAATATTCTAGGACCTGATTATCATCATCTTCACCACCACCACCACTCTCACCACCATCATCTTCATCTCCATCAATTCATCTTCTGCTGCTGCTGCGATTTGATGTTGGATGATAAGAAATCATCTCAGATTTATTTTCTGGTATGATTTTCGTTTGGTTTTCATCCTTCAGCAATTAATTTTCGTCAATTTCGTTCTTGCTTTCAATTTCGATTTTATTTCTCTTTCAATTTTGTCTTTGAATTTCTGTCATTATGTAAGACTGGATCAGCTCAGCATTGATTTTATCTTTTCAATTTGTTAGAGATAATGCCTCTCTTCATCATGTCATACTGAGGATCATCTTAGCATTGATAATACTTTTTACTTTTGTTTTCAACTTGATCATTATTTATCACATTAGTTTGAGGATCAGCCTACTTTTGATCGTTTACATTTTCAGATCTTTTGATCTCACTCTTTCGTTTTCTGCAAAATTTCTCTGCGTTTCCGTTCAACTCTACCTTGCTTGCTACTTATTGTTGCTTTCCGAAATTTACCTACAATCGTTCTTGTCAAATGTATTTGTTTCCGATCATCTTCTTGATCCGTTTTTCAGATTTATTCAATTTTTCCGTTGTTTAATTCTTGATCCGCTTATGATTCATTCTTGACATTAATTGTTTTCTTATTGTGATCTTTGGATCACATTTGCAAACTTTTGTTTTCGATTTCTTTCTTTTGAGTTTTCTTGGAGTATTGGTTTTCTCTTTGTGTTTCTTGCCTTTGTCCAATGCTAGCGAAAGAACTGTAGTGGATCAGGTCCATTTAGTGAGAGTAGGTTGAATCTTTTTTTCCAGATCTGGTTGGTTCTGATACAAGAAAGAAGTGTTTATGATGATTATGTAACTGTTTCAGTGTTTGTTCTTGCATGTATACAGCTGTGGTTCTAGGCCTGATGCAGAGTTCTCTTGGATGCAGTTAGTGAGTACTTCTCACTTATCAAACTTTGTCTCCTACTTTTTCCATGGCATGAAAGTTGTTGCAGCTTGTTGTGTATATAAATATATAGCGCAGTGGATGCTGCTGATTCCTTTCCCTTGGCTATGTAGTGATTTACCTCTCCCTCTCTAGTGTTAGTTTATAAATAAATGAAAGAAGATTGCAATCTTGTTGGATTCCTTTTCTCTTTTCTTGTTTAGCCTGTGTATGAATAACTCTAAGAGCAGATGCTGTTATTCAACTATTTGTGGTTTGTTAATACAACAATCTGAGTATGCATAGTTCTTCTGAAATAGTGTTGGTGCTTGTTGCAAGTGATCTGGTGCTCTTTGCTGCTATTTGTCATATCAACTTTCACAAGGACCATTTCGGTTATTGGTTGGTGTTTAGTGGATGAGATGCTATACTTCTATGGTGTTGGTTGTTCCCTATAAATGTCTTTTTGGATTCAGTTCAAGTTGCCCAGTCCGTTCGCTCGTGGATTGTATTGTATGCGGATGCAATTTTTGGGATCCAAAGGATTTTGGATTAGATACAATTGCACTCTTAAAATTTCATTGGACACCGCATCCGTTACATTTAAAATACTTATAAGATTTTTATAGTTGTTTGAGGGTAAAAACGATTTCTGCTGATTTTGGTAATTTCGGGTGTGTGGGTGAGAAACGAATTTAAACCCTAAACAATGTACTGCAAGGGAGTACTTTAGATTCGAGAGATCAATCTGTACAAATCCGGCCTAAACCAAGAAATGGCCGTTCCAGACTTGCTTCGGTCACAAAGTGAAGGAGAAGGGTTGGTTTTGGGGAGGGAAGCGAAGAGAGTGTTGAGACCAGAATAGTTGATTCTGGAAGAGTAGTTGTTTGACGACTTGTATCAGAAAGTGGGAAGCTAACAGATGGAAAGCTAGCAAATATATTTTGAGTGTTGTATCCTCCTGACCTGAACTTGTTGTTCGGTGGAAATAGGTAATGCCTATTTATACCATTCGAAGTGAAACATACTCTGGTCTCATTAAGAAATGGAAAACGGGTGAGCAAATGGGAGGAGGTGGTAACCGGTGACGCATGGAATTGATGTTCCATAAAAGAAAGCGTTTCACCATTACTCCTTGTATTTACTAACCGCCTCATTCTTATGACACTGTCTTATAACGGGCGTAGTGTACGCCGCACGCTGTAAACCGCCAAACCAATACCCCATGAGCATCCCTAAGTTTGTGACATGTGTTGATGTCTCGAGCGTTTTCGTAGAAAACATGTAGCATGTTGTTGTTGTCTGGCAAGTTGATCTTGGGAGACTTTCTGACTCGGTGCTGACCTTCGACGGTCGAGATTTTGCATCTTAAGAGGAAAGGTAGCGGTTGATTATTGTAACCCTTCGTTTGGTAGCCAGTGGCATGAAAGCATGATCAGTATGGCTTCAATATGGCCTAGTTTAGGCGCGGTCAAAAGTTAGGGTTTTGGCTTTGTTTAGGCGCGACCAAACTAGGACCAAAGGTTTCCATGCGTTAGCTGGTAACCTTGGACGGCTAAGGTCTGCATCTTAGATGAAAAAATGGTCGTTGATTGTTGCAGGCCTTCATTATGGTAGCCAGTGGCCTGAAAGCATGATTAATATGGCTTTAATATGGCCTAGTTTAGGCGCGACCAAAATTTAGGGTTTTGTTTTTGTTTAGGCGCGACCAAATTAGGGCCAAAGGTTGCCACGCGTTCGCTGGCAACCTTGGACGGCTAAAATCTGCATCTTAGATGAAAAAGTGGTCGTTGATTGTTGCAGGCCTTCGTTTTGGTAGCCACATAGGGAAGGTCGGCATGGTATGGCGCGGCAATGTGGTTGGTATGCCATTGGCACATGTGGCATGGCATGCCTTGGCGCAGTTTGGCGTGGCCAAAACTAGGGTTTTGGGCCAAAGGTTACCATGCGTTGTTTGGCGACCTTGGACAGCAAAAATTTGCATCTAAGATAGAAGAGTGGTCGTTGATCATCGCACGCCTTCGTTTTGGTAGCCGCATAGGGAAGGCCGGCATGGTATGACGCGGCAAGGTGGTTGGCATGCCATTGGCACATGTGGCATGGCATGCCTTGGTGCGGTTTGGCTTGGCCAAAACTAGGGTTTTGGCCAAAGGTTAACATGCGTTGTTTGGCAACCTTGGACGACTAAGATTTGCATCTAAGATGGAAGGGTGGTCATTGATCATCGCACGCCTTCGTTTTGGTAGCAGCATAGGGAAGGCCGGCATGGTATGGTGCGGCAAGGTGGTTGGCATGCCATTGGCACATGTGGCATGGCATACCTTGGCGCGTTTTGGCGTGGCCAAAACTAGGGTTTTGGGCCAAAGGTTACCATGCGTTGTTTGGCGACCTTGGACGGCTAAGATTTGCATCTAAGATGGAACGGTGGCCGTTCAAAATCGCACGCCTTCGTTTTGGTAGCCGCATAGGGAAGGCCGGCATGTATGGCGCGGCAAGGTGGTTGGCATGCCATTGGAACATGTGGCATGGCATGCCTTGGCGCGGTTTGGCGTGGCCAAAACTAGGGTTTTGGGCCAAAGGTTACCATGCGTTGTTTGGCGACCTTGGACGGCTAAGATTTGTATCTAAGATGGAAGGGTGGCCGTTGATCATCGCACGCCTTCGTTTTGGTAGCCGCATAGGGAAGGCCGGCATGGTATGGCGCGGAAAGGTGGTTGGCATGCCATTGGCACATGTGGCGCGACTGGCATGGTATGGCGCGGAAAGGTGGTTGGTGATAGACGCATCTATGTGTCTATATTAGTCTCAATTCTCTATAATGTTAGTACTCGATTTGGTGCTTATTTTGGTATTTTATGTATTTGTAGGTGTTTTTTGGAGAAATAAACATGTGAGGAGAAATCGGCTCGAAAAGTTGATAAAGGCACCTGGGGATCTTACTATTCGGGCTCTCAGTTTGGATAAGGGGCATCTCAATCACTAAAGGGTACTCCACTGATAAGGGATACCCTAATTTCTATTGACACCTCACGTCTATTGGCACCCTATCATAGGATAGGGGGCATACCTCCTTCACCTTTTGAATATGATAATGGCGGGAAACTTTCTTCAGGCGCGATGATTCTGAATTATTTAAGAACCGAGTATTTATGGGTTAAGAAGGGAGATTTCAATACGTTCAGTTAAAGGGAGGATTAATACGTGTTTAAACACGTCATAGGTAGAGCTTCAGGCCGGCAAAAATGGAGGCGTTCTTCTCGGGAAAACAGAGTTTTGGCGGAAAAGAAGTCAGTTAGCAGCGATGATTTTCTTGGCAGATTTGGTCGTCGTTTTGATGGATTTTCTCGTCAGTTTGACTTGGTATGAGTGTTACAACAAAACGGGACTACTACGTGTGCCAGAATTGAAATAAAAAAGGAGTACTCGATAAAACAGGGTGAAAACAAGTTGCGGACTTTTCAAGATTCATTTGGACGAGAATTTAGTGGAATTTCTATTCGATATGGACTGGGAATGATACAGTACATCAAAACAGGGAAGGTATTGAAGTTGGATTAGATAAAGATGGAAGTTCACTGGACTTGCATCGAAACAGGGAAAGAAGAAAGTTTATTGGGATAGTTTGGTTTTTCTTTTGGAAGTTACGTGCAATTTTGGAGAGGATATCGTGTTTGGATTCTGCCAGGATTTAGTTACCGAGAGTGGAGAATTTAGATAACTCAGGGAAGGTTGGAAGCGTGCAGAGAAATATTATCGCAGCTTGGCCGGGAAGTAAAGGGAAGATATTTTCGTGATTTCTTTCACCTGTTGTGTATATATAAGAGGTTTAGAGTCCCAGGAAGGGAGACGAACAGTTTGGGGTAGTTTAGAAAACCAGATGAGACAAAAATCACGAGTTGCAGGAAAGCTGTTCTGCTGGTGCTGCTGAAGAACACGAAGAACATCAACCCACGCCCAACTGTCGCAGAACATTGTCGTTGTTCTACAGCACTTCGCTTCTATCGTTACTGTAGCAGTCTTATTCCTTCTGTTTCTCTTGTAACAGTCGATCTGCAACACATATAAACGTTGCGATTGAACTGTTTTACTCCCTTTGAGTCTCTTCACCTTTGAAAACACCTTTTGAGCAATGGAAAAATATTTTGAACCTGTTTTTGATATGAGGAGCTAAACCCCATTGCTGAGGCGATAGAGGAAGCTATTTTCCAATAAAGAGTGGTATTTTCTATTTATCTTATTTATTACAATTATTTATATGATTATTTGCCTTGTTTGAGAATTGTTTTAATGATTTTTATTCAACAATTGTGATTTCCATTGATGGTATATTCTTGGACTTAGGTTTTTGATATCCCATGCTTTTGATTTACACTTGTTATTTTAAAAATCTACTTGTTGCAACATCTTAGAATCAAATTAAACGAAAAAATTGAATAAATATAAATATTGGATTTAAATCACTTTGAACTTGGAAAATAGTTGAATCTTAGCCTCAGTGTTCTTTTAATATTGATAACAACATCATCTTTGTTTGAGTTTTCTACTTTTGTTTTAGAATTTAAGTCTATATTTTATCCTTCGCAAGTCTGAGAATCAAACCACTTTTATCACTATCTACAATCACACCAATTTTTGGCGCCGCCGACGGGGATTTGCTTTTAGGGTTTTAGACTTCGTTTTCTTTTATTTATTTTTATCTTTTAGGTTTTTATTATTTTTGTTCTTTTTTTACGTTTTTGGGTATTTATCTTTTGAGTACAGGTTTTGGATCATAAAGCGAATTGAGCCAAGGAGTTTGGTGATTTCGTAAAGACTGGAACTTAAAGCATAAAGACTTGGAGCGAAAGCTTAAAGCGAAAAGAACGGAGAAGAAGACAATTTCTTTTTAGATATTTTCTCTTTATTATTTTTTTTAGGGTTTGTTTATTTTTCTTTATAAAAAAAAGAAAAAAAAGAGAGAGAATTGTATTAGGGTTTGTTATTTTTGTAATTTTCTTTTCTTTTTTGGACACTTGGACATTGGACTTTGGACATTATTTTTTTTAAAACCCTAAGGAAGGGTTGGTTTAAATATAAACTGTGTGCAGAGAAGGACGGTGATTACGATATCGCCTCGGCCCCTCGGGTTCGTACATGACATAGGAGTCGTGGCCCGAGTCGACTTCAGCGGTTCTTCGCCCGTCTGGTACGGGAGGTAAGTTTTTCGAAACACCCGCGAATCCCCTGTCAGCGGGTTTACTGTATTCCTTCGTTTGCATATATGCTGAGGACTTGAAAACGGCTGCTTTAATTTCCTAGTAAAGGGCAAGGACTGGCCATACAAGATAAGGGTTCGGATTTCATCACCGTTCTCTTCTTGCCCGCCTTAGGAAAACGAAACCAAACGCGAACCTAAGCCTAAAATTTTGACTAGAACGAGACCTATAGGGTAACGAGCTTAATAGGAAAGTCGTTCGAAGAATATTGGTTACTCTTTTGAGCATACTTCGAAGTTCTTGAAGGTTTCTGTGAGTTGAATGCGTGACTGCGCCGCCTTGTAACCGGTGAGGCCTTGGGTATCAAAGCTCCACTAAGCTTCCCTCGCCTCGATTCAACTTACTTTGACTCGGATTGATTCCAGAGGGGTTTGCTCAGATTGTAACGAGTTCCTTTTCGAAAGAATAGAAGCTGGTCTAGAAACAATCTAAGTGGAGCCATCATGCTTTTTGTTTGCTAGAAATTTAGGTTTGATTTGGTTGAGTCAGCCTTGTTTTGTGTTTGCATAGAATTCCCTACCTTATTCTGTTGCATGCCTGAACGTAAAAGAGACGCCCTAGGTAGATTTGTTAAAGAGAAACCTAGTAGTTCTAAGCGTCTTGATTACCTCAATTTAGAAAGTCCGATTCGTGAAGATTCCGTTTTTGAACGTCCGTTTGAGGAAAGAATCCCTGATAGTCCAATAGCGCCAGAAATGGCAACTTTGAAAGCCTTGTTGAATCCTACTAGGACTACTCGTCCCTCGTGTATCAGGTTACCTGAAACTGAAGCAAATTATGAACTTAAGCCTGGAACCTTACAGTTGCTCCCAATCTTTTTAGGAAAGAAAATGAAAACCCCTATTTCCATGTTAGGGACTTTGAGGAAATTTGTAGTACCCTGAAAATTAGAAACCTTGATGATGATGCTTTAAAACTCAGGTTATTCCCCTTTTCCTTAAAAGATAAAGCCAAGTCGTGGCTGTATAGTTTGGCTTCCGAATCAATTGAAACCTATGAACAACTTACATCTGCCTTTTTGAACAAGTTTTTCCCTAGGCACAAAACCTCGTCTATTAGGACGCAAATCTGCACGTTTACACAACAGGAGGGAGAATCTTTGTATAGGTATTTGGAAAGGTTCAATGATTTATTAGCCCAATGTCCTCATCATGGTTTAGAAAAGGTTAGGTTAGTTCAGATCCTTTATGAGGGTTTAGATTATCCCACCACAACTACAGTAGAGTCCATGTGTACAGGTGGGTTTGAAAACCAAACAGTTGATGATGCGATGACATATTTGCATGAAATCGCCGAAAAGACCCAACAATGGGAAAGCAATAGGGTACCCCAGAAAACAATTCTTCTAGGCAGAGGAAACGTTAATGGTAGAAGGAAGCTTTGAATCAGATGCCAAAATTGCTGCTATAGCGAAAAGGTTAGAAGCTTTAGAAGTGGGTCACACTAGTGGTAGATTGGAGCCTTTTTGGGAAGGCCAGAATAATGAAGAGCAAGCCATGCTCTCTATAATAACACTAGGTATGATAACCGTCAGAAGTTTGACCCATATTCAGAAACCTATAATCCTGGTTGGAGAAACCATCCGAACCTTTCATGGTCTAAGGGCCAGAGTCAAGGTCAGTTTAGTAATTCTAATGCTCCCCCAGGTTTTGGTTACACTAAGAATTCATCAGGCCCAGAAAACAAAACGACTAGCTTAGAGGAATCTATTAAGATGTTAGCAAAAACTCAGGATATGTTAGCACAGAGCCAAATTAGTTTTCAACAGGAAACCAAGCAGAACTTTCAAACTAATGCTCAGAGCCTTGCTAAGCTAGACTTCAAGTCGGCAAAGCTAAGACCTAAGTGAGGAGAGATAACGGAAGGCTCCGTCAACTACCCCCCAACCCTAGAGGAGTTCATGAAGTAGGTGCAAAATCATCGAATCAATTGAATGCTATTAACCCTTAGGAGTGGTAGAGTAGTAGACAATCAGGTAACCATGCCCGATAGTGAACATACTGTAGTTCACCCCTCAGGATCTCATCCCTCAGGACCACTAACTGAGGGACTGATAAAATTTCCGATGATGCCAATTCGGTTCCTGAGAGGTCTGATTCTGTGCCTAGAGCCCCATTTCCCCAGCTATTAGCATCAACAAAGAAGGAATCGAACTTTAATGACATATTGGAGGTTTTTAAGCAAGTTACCATAAACCTTCCTTTATTAGATGCAATTAGGCAAATTCCTGCTTATGCCAAGTTCCTTAAGGATATGTGTACGCGAAAGCGAAAACTTAGCGTCCATAAGAAAGCCTTTTTAGCTAGTCATGTAAGTTCAATCATTCAGAACACTACCACTCCAAAGTACAAAGACCCAGGTTCCCCAACCATTGCTTGTACAATAGGTAAACACCGGGTAGAAAAAGCTTTACTTGACTTAGGAGCCAGTGTGAACTTACTGCCGTACCATGTGTACTTACAGCTAGGACTTGGTGAAATGAAACCTACTCAGATAACACTGCAGTTAGCTGATAGGTCTGTCAAAATTCCTCGAGGTGTTATCGAGGATGTTCTTATTGAGGTCGACAAGTTTATTTATCCAGTGGATTTCGTGGTCCTAGATACCCAACCTGTCCCTGACCCAGAGAACCAGATACCTGTGATTTTAGGTCGCCCATTCTTAGCTACGTCTAATGCGATCATAAACTGTCGAAATGGTGTGATGAATTTATCCTTTGGTAATACGACTATCGAAATGAACATTTTTAATGTCAGTAAGCTACCTTATGAGCTAGATGACACATGTGTTAAAGAGGTGAATATGATAGAATCCTTAGTTCAGGAGTCATTACCAAACATATGGTCTGAAGACCCATTAGAGAGTTGTCTATCCCTTTTTGGTTTAGATTTTGACGATGATAGTACCATTGAACAAGTGAATGCTCTATTAGATTCTACCCCTGTGTTAGACACTGATAGATGGAAAGCTAGGTTCGAACCATTACCAGCTTCTGAGACTACCTCAGTTCCTTCCTTAGAAGACCCCCTAAGTTGGACCTCAAACCACTACCAGATAACCTGAAGTATGTGTTCTTAGGCCCATCTGAGACTTTACCTGTGATTATTGCTGCCGACTTGGATAGTGATCAGGAAAGTAGGCTAGTAAAAGTACTTCAAGATAATAAGGAAGATTTAGAGCAGACATTAAGGGTATTAGTCCTACCGTTTGTATGCATCAGATTCATTTAGAGGAAGACTCCAAACCATCTAGGGAGATGCAACGTCGAATGAACCCTAACATGAAAGAAGTAGTTCGAAAAGAGGTGCTTAAGTTGTTAGATGCGGGTATTATCTACCCAATTTCAGACAATAAGTGGGTCAGCCCCGTTCAGGTTGTTCCCAAGAAATCAGGTATCACTGTAGTCCAGAATGAGGATAATGAGTTAATCCCAACCCGAGTGACCACGTGATGGCGTGTCTGTATTGACTATAGGAAATTGAACAAGGTCACAAGGAAGGATCACTTTCCCCTTCCTTTTATCGACCAAATGCTAGAGAGATTAGCTGGATATAGTTTCTATTGCTTTTTAGATGGCTTTTCCGGATATAATCAGATCATTATTTCCCAAGAAGACCAAGAGAAAACCACTTTTACTTGTCCCTTTGGTACATTCGCGTATAGACGCATGCCTTTCGGGCTGTGTAATGCCCCTGCGACTTTTCAGCGTTGTATGATGAACATATTTTCTGATATGGTAGAACGGTTTTTAGAGGTATTTATGGATGATGTTTCAGTGTTTGGTTCATCTTTTGATGATTGCTTGCATCATTTGACATTAGTGTTGACTAGGTGTAAGGAAAAGAATTTAGTGCTTAATTGGGAAAAATGCTATTTCATGGTTAAATCAGGAATTGTTTTAGGGCACATCATTTCTTCAAAGGGTATAGAGGTAGACAAAGCCGAAGTTGACCTTATTAAGACTTTACAGGTCCCAAAAACCGTAAAATACATTAGGTCATTCCTAGGGCATGCAGGTTTTTACCGTCGATTCATTAAGGATTTTAGCTTGATTTCTAGACCTCTTTGCAGTTTGCTTGCAAAAGATGTTAAGTTTGTCTTTGATGATGCTTGTTTAGAGGCTTTTGAGAAGCTTAAAAATTTACTCACTACCGCTCCCATAGTCCAGGCACCCAACTGGAACCTACCCTTTGAGATTATGTGTGATGCTTCAGATTATGCTATAGGCGTTGTGTTAGGTCAACGAGTAGAAAAATTACTTCATGTGATTTACTATGCTAGAAAAACTCTGAATGATGCCCAATTGAACTATACAACTACCGAGAAGGAACTTCTAGCCATCGTGTTTGCCTTGGATAAGTTTAGATCCTACTTATTAGGTTCTAAGATCGTAATCTATACCGATCATGCTTCTTTGAAATACCCTTTGTCTAAGAAGGACAGCAAACCTAGATTGATTAGGTGGATCCTATTGTTCAAGAATTTTCTCCAGACATTAGAGACAAAAAGGGTGCTGAAAATGTAGTAGCAGACCACTTATCCAGGTTAGTTGTTAGTTCCCCTAGTGATGCCCTTCCTATAAGGGATATCTTTCCTGACGAACAATTGTTCTCTGTTTTCCAATCACCTTGGTATGCAAACATAGTGAATTATCTTGTTACTGGCCGTACCCCTCAACATTGGGGTAAACAAGATCATTCTAGGTTTTTAGCCGAGGTTAAGCATTTCTTTTGGGACGATCCTTATTTGTTTAAGTATTGTCCCGACCAGATTATTAGGAGATGTGTACCTGAGAGTGACCAGTACAGTATTCTCTCCTTTTGTCATGAACATGCTTGTGGGGGTCATTTTAGTGCTAAGAAGACTGCTGCTAAGATATTGCAGTGTGGATTTTACTGGCCTTCACTGTTTAAAGACTCCCATAGTCACTGTGTTTCTTGTGATCGTTGCCAGAGGTTAGGAACCATTTCCCGTAGAAATATGATGCCTTTGAACCCTATTTTAGTAATTGAGGTCTTTGATGTGTGGGGCATTGATTTTATGGGTCCATTTCCTAATTATTTAGGTTATCTTTACATACTTGTCGCTGTAGACTATGTGTCTAAGTGGGTTGAGGCGGTTCTGTGTAAAAAAAATGACCATAGGGTCGTAATTAAGTTTTTGAAAGAGAATATACTTACACGTTTTGGTACACCGCGAGCTATAATTAGTTATGGGGGTTCACACTTTTGTAATAGACCGTTTGCTCTATTAATGAAACAATATGGTATTACCCACAAAGTAGCTACCCCGTATCACCCACAGACTAGTGGTCAGGTAGAGGTTTCCAATAGGGAAATTAAGCGTATTTTAGATAAAACAGTTAATCCTAATAGGAAAGATTGGTCGTCGAGGCTTACTGATGCCTTATGGGCTTACCGTACCGCGTTTAAGACACCCATTGGAATGTCACCTTACCGTTTAGTATTTGTCAAGGCATTTCACTTGCCTGTTGAGTTAGATCATAGAGCCTATTGGGATATTAAGCAGTTAAACTTTTCACTTGACAAGGAAGGAGCTCACAGAAAGCTCCAGCTCAATGAATTGGACGAGATTCGTAGAGCTGCATACGATAGTGCTAAGGAGTATAAGAACAAAATGAAACTTGTGCATGATAAGAATATTTTACGGAAGTCATTTTCTCCAGGTCAAAAAGTTCTTCTGTATGACACTCGTTTGCATCTATTCCCCGGGAAACTGCGCTCTCGGTGGACCGGTCCTTTTGTGGTCCGCACTGTTTTTCCTCATGGCGCTATTGAGATTGAGACATCAGATGGTACTAGTTCTTCAAAGGTTAACGGTCAGAGATTGAAGCCCTTTTTAGAGCCTTTTCCTAAAGGTGATGTTGAGGAGGTCCCTCTGGAGGATCCTGTTTACCCTTGATTGACCATCGAGGCGATTTGTATTTTGTATAATATTTTTGTCAGTTTTTGGTTTCACTTCACGCAGGTACTATCTTTCCGAACTCTCGCTTTACTATTTCCTCATGTTACTTATATTTTTGGTACTGTTCTTTCATTCGAAACATTGAGGACAATGTTAGATTTAAGTTTGGGGGTGGGGTAGAAACTTTTTGTTTTAAATAAACTCCAGAGCCTAGAAATTTATGCATATTAAGGATAGCATTAACCAACCTAAGTGGATGGAAGAATTTTGGTTGTAGGAGTTGAGGAACCAATCTGATTAGATGTAAACATCTAGAAGAGTCTATTCATAAAAGCACAGAGCTCAGGTGTTAGAAATAACATGATAGTTTCACCATATCTCGTTGAGTCCTTTTCACTTCTATTTTTATTTTATTTTGTTTTTAAACTATGTTACTCTAAGTGATTAGGTGGGGCTCACGATTCAAGTTGTTACCAATGCTAGGGTGAATTAGAGTGATTGAGATACCATGAAAAAAAAAAGAAAAAAAAAAAGAGAGGAAAAAAAAAAGAAAAGAAATTGAGACCAGACCATTTGACCAAAAGGAATAAATTCAATAAAGTCGACCACTGGTACCCTTGTATATGCCAGTTGTGTTGACCTAGAGTTAGGTTATCGACCACTGGTTCCCTTGTATATGCCAGTGTGTTGATATTAGTCAGACTAGTATCTCAATCCATTAGGATAGGTTCATTTTGGCGGAGGCATTCAGACAGATATGGGAAACGCCGTTCACTTAGTAAACATCAAAACCATCTATGTTTTTCTCTATATCCATCTTCTTGATTTATCCATGTGATTAGTTTTGACTCCGGATATTGATGTCCATAGTGCGACTATCTGAGTAGAGCTCTGTCACTTTATATGAATTTTAGTATGCTTGAGTGCAAAATCGTGTACATCAATTGGAATTTCGCATCAGGTAACTTCCTCCTGTAGTCAATAAGTATGCCAACCAAGGAGATTCTTTAGTGCCTTCCAAGGTTCTGCGTAGATAGCTAGGGTCTGGAGTAAAGGTTTTGTGGGTATATCTCTTGTAAGCCCTCCCGAGACTATAACTCGGCCACTAGGGCCACCTAGGGGTTTAAAGGCTTGTTGCATACGCTAAATCCAACCGACGATGCCTGCGATAGTGAGTTAAGATTTCATTTTCTATATTTGATTTGCTCGAGGACTAGCAAAGAATAAGTTTGGGGGTATTTGATAGACGCATCTATGTGTCTATATTAGTCTCAATTCTCTGTAATGTTAGTACTCGATTTGGTGCTTATTTTGGTATTTTATGTCTTTGTAGGTGTTTTTTTTTGGAGAAATAAACATGTGAGGAGAAATCGGCTCGAAAAGTTGATAAAGGCACCTGGGGGATACTTACTATTCGGGCTCTCAGTTTGGATAAGGGGCATCTCAATCACTAAGGGGTACTCCACTGATAAGGGATACCCAAATTGCTATTGACACCTCACGGCTATTGGCACCCTATCATAGGATAGGGGGCATACCTCCTTCACCTTTTGAATATGATAATGGAGAGAAACTTTCTTCAGGCGCGATTATTCTGAATTATTTAAGAACCGAGTTTTTATGGGTTAGGAAGGGAGATTTCAATACGTTCAGTTAAAGGGAGGATTAATACGTGTTTAAACACGTCATAGGTAGAGCTTCAGGCCGGCAAAAATGGAGGCGTTCTTCTCGGGAAAACAGAGTTTTGGCGGAAAAGAAGTCAGTTAGCAGCGATGATTTTCTTGGCAGATTTGGTCGGCGTTTTGATGGATTTTCTCGTCAGTTTGACTTGGTATGAGTGTTACAACAAAATGGGACTACTACGTGTTCCAGAATTGAAATAAAATAGGAGTACTCGATAAAACAGGGTCAAAACAAGTTGCGGACTTTTCAGGATTCATTTGGACGAGAATTTAGTGGAATTTCTATTGGATATGGACTATGAATGATCCAGTACATCAAAACAGGGAAGGTATTGAAGTTGGATTAGATAAAGATGGAAGTTCACTGGACTTGCATCGAAACAAGGAAAGAAGAAAGTTTATTGGGATAGTTTGGTTGTTCTTTTGGAAGTTACGTGCAATTTTGGAGAGGATATCGTGTTTGGATTCTGCCAAGATTTAGTTACCGAGTATCGAGAGTTTAGATAACTCAGGGAAGGTTGGAAGCGTGCAGAGAAATATTATCGCATCTTGGCCGGGAAGAAAAGGTAAGATATTTTCGTGATTTCTTTCACCTGTTGTGTATATATAAGAGGTTTAGAGTCCCAGGAAGGGGGACGAACAATTTGGGGTAGTTTAGAGAACCAGAGGAGACAAAAATCACGAGTTGCAGGAAAGCTGTTCTGCTGGTGCTGCTGAAGAACACGAAGAACATCAACCGACGCCCAACTGTCGCAGAACACTGTCGTTTTTCTACAGCACTTCGCTTCTATCGTTACTGTAGCAGTCTTATTCCTTCTGTTTCTCTTGTAACAGTCGATCTGCAACACATATAAACGTTGCGATTGAACTGTTTTACTCCCTTTGAGTCTCTTCACCTTTGAAAACACCTTTTGAGCAATGGAAAAATATTTTGAACCTGTTTTTGATATGAGGAGCTAAACCCCATTGCTGAGGCGATAGAGGAAGCTATTTTTCCAATAAAGAGTGGTATTTTACATTTATCTTATTTATTACAATTATTTATATGATTATTTGCCTTGTTTGAGAATTGTTTTAATGATTTTTATTCAACAATTGTGATTTCCATTGATGGTATATGCTTGGACTTAGGTTTTTGATATCCCATGATTTTGATTTACACTTGTTATTTTAAAAATCTACTTGTTGCAACATCTTAGAATCAAATTAAACGAAAAAATTGAATAAATATAAATATTGGATTTAAATCACTTTGAACTTGGAAAATAGTAGAATCTTAGCCTCAGTGTTCTTTTAATATTGATAACAACATCATCTTTGTTTGAGTTTTCTATTTTTGTTTTAGAATTTAAGTCTATATTTTATCCTTCGCAAGTCTGAGAATCGAACCACTTTTATCTCTATCTACAATCACACCAGTTGGCATGCCATTGGCACATGTGACATGGCATGCCTTGGCACGGTTTGGCGTGGCCAAAACTAGGGTTTTGGGCCAAAGGTTACCATGCGTTGTTTGGCGACCTTGGATGGCTAAGATTTGCATCTAAGATGGAAGGGTAGCCGTTGATCATCGCATGCCTTCGTTTTGTAGCTGCAAAGGGAATGCCGGCATGGTAAGGCGCGGCAAGGTGGTTGCCATGCCATTGGCACATGTGGTGCGGCATGCCTTGGCGCGGTTTGGCGTGGCCAAAACTAAGGTTTTAGGCCAAAGGTTACCATGCGTTGTTTGACGACCTTGGAAAGCTAAGATTTGCATCTAAGATGGAATGGTGGCCGTTGATCATCGTACGCCTTCGTTTTGGTAGCCACATAGGGAAGGCCGGCATGGTATGACGCGACAAGCTGGTTGGCATGCCCTTGGCACATTTGGCATGGCATGCCTTGGCGCGGTTTGGCGTGGCCAAAACTAGGTTTTTGGGCCAAAGGTTACCATGCGTTGTTTGGCAACCTTGGACGGCTAAGATTTGCATCTAAGATGGAAGGGTGGTCATTGATCATCGCACGCCTTCGTTTTGGTAGCCGGATAGGGAAGGCCGACATGGTATGGCGCGACAAGGTGGTTGGCATGCCATTGGCACATGTGGCATGGCATACCTTGGCGCGGTTTGGCGTGGCCAAAACTAGGGTTTTGGGGCAAAGGTTACCATGCGTTGTTTGGCGACCTTGGAAAGCTAAGATTTGCATCTAAGATGGAATGGTGGCCGTTGATCATCGTACGCCTTCGTTTTGGTAGCCACATAGGGAAGGCCGACATGGCATGACGCGACAAGGTGGTTGGCATGCCCTTGGCACATGTGGCATGGCATGCCTTGGCGCGGTTTGGCGTGGCCAAAACTAGGGTTTTGGGCCAAAGGTTACCATGCGTTGTTTGGCAACCTTGGACGGCTAAGATTTGCATCTAAGATGGAAGGGTGGTCATTGATCATCGCACGCCTTAGTTTTGGTAGCCGCATAGGGAAGGCCGACATGGTATGGCGCGACAAGGTGGTTGGCATGCTATTGGCACATGTGGCATGGCATACCTTGGCGCGGTTTGGCGTGGCCAAAACTAGGGTTTTGGGCAAAGGTTACCAAGCATTGTTTGGTGACCTTAGACGGCTAAGATTTGCATCTAAGATGGAAGGGTGGCCGTTGATCATCGCACGCCTTCGTTTTGGTAGCCGCATAGGGAAGGACGGCATGGTATGGCGCGGCAAGGTGGTTGGCATGCCATTGGCACATGTGGCGCGGCTGGCATGGTATGGCGCAGCAAGGTGGTTGGCATGTCATTGGCACATGTGGCATGGCATACCTTGGCGCGGTTTGGCGTGGCCAAAACTAGGGTTTTGGGGCAAAGGTTACCAAGCATTGTTTGGTGACCTTAGACGGCTAAGAGTTGCATCTAAGATGGAAGGGTGGCCGTTGATCATCGCACGCCTTCGTTTTGGTAGACGCATAGGGAAGGACAACATGATATGGTGCGGCAAGGTGGTTGGCATGCCATTGGCACATGTGGCGCGGCTGGCATGGTATGGCGAGGCAAGGTGGTTGGCATGCCATTGGCACATGTGGCGTGGAATGCCTTGGCGTGGCCAAAACTAGGGTTTTGGGCCAAAGGTTACCATGCGTTGTTTGGAAACCTTGGACGGCTAAGATTTGCTTCTAAGGTGGAAGGGTGGACGTTGATCATCGCACGCCTTCGTTTTGGTAGCTGCATAGGCAAGGCCGGCATGGTATGGCGCGGCAAGGTGGTTGGCATGCCATTGGCACATGTGGCATGGCATTCCTTGGCGCGGTTTGGCGTGGCCAAAACTAGGGTTTTGGGGCAAAGGTTACCATGCGTTGTTTGGTGACCTTAGACGGCTAAGATTTGCATCTAAGATGGAAGGGTGGCCGTTGATAATCGCACGCCTTCGTTTTGGTAGTCGCATAGGGAAGGCCGACATGGTATAGCGCGGTAAGGTGGTTGGCGTGCCATTGAAACATGTGGTACGGCTGGCATGGTTGGCATGCCTTGGCGCGGAGACGTGGCTGGCATGCCTTGGCGCGGAGATGTGGCTGGCATGGCCTGCCATTGGCACAGTGGTACAGCTGGCATGGTTGGCAGGCCTTGGCGCGGTAGCATGAGAATTAGGGTTTGACATAGATGATGTCAGTCAGTGTTAAGGGTTCTGCCGTGGAACATGACCCATGTAAAAAAAAAGAAGGGTACCCCGATAATTCTTACGTAGGCATGCTGATTGATTCAGTAAATGTGCTAATGGCCATAGTGACGTCATGTCAGATGTACAATTTTGCGATTTTGACCCTAATCTAAAAACCACCATCAATATTAAGTCCCTTGCTTAGCTCGGAACATGAGCATTGTTGCGAGGTAAGCATAAGATTGTGACAGGCGAGGACAAAAATCGAAACGACAGGTCGTGAAAAGATGGTCAGGAAGGTCCGACTAACCTTTTTCGAGAGGTAAGGAGAGTTCATTATCCTCGTGTTTGGAGGCCTTGCATAGATTATATTTGTAGTGTAGACCTTGAAGTGGTGATATGAAGATCGTCGGCTTAGTCTGGTCATGCATCACCTTGGCTGGGTTGGGAAACATCGAGACGCTGGCTTGGCGAGTTGTTGGTGTTGGTACAGTTTGGAAGGGGGCTGCAGGCATTACGTTGGCTTGGGATCGGTATGACGCAACTATGGGAATGGGCTTGGTTGATGACTTGGCGTGGCAAGCATGACGTGGACGGTGGTGCAAGGCGTGCGTGGACGACTTGGCATGGTGGGGCCAAAGCATGGACCGGTTCTGGCAAGGCAAGCATGGCGCGGACGGTGGTGCAAGGAATGACACGGTTTGGTAAGGCAAGCATGGCGCGGACGGTTTGGCACGGTGGTGGCTTGTATTTGCGGGCATGGTTGCCTCCTTTCCTTATTTGACTCACATAGGAAGTCCTTTCCTTTCTCAGAACCCCGCAAGTGTTATGCCCGTAGAAAGGGAACGTTATTCCTTTTCTTCATGTCACCTTGTCGGTTTTGTTTTTTCAAGTCTCGGTGCTGGCGGCAGAGAAGTAACAACGTGGGAAAGGGGTCTTAAACATGTACTTCCACGTTTTTTCGTCAAACCCTAATTCACCTCACGTCCAGGCATTTCCTCATGTTCGCTGGTAGAAAACGGTTTCATTAGAATCTGATGTCACGCCTCAATCCGCTGCTAGTAGGAAGCTTTCCTTTTTTGGACCTCATCTATCTGCTGGATATAAGAGATGATATTGAATCCTTCATTCGCACAGGTTGTCATGAAGTCGTGTCTATCCTCTATCGTTTCTCTGGTTTTGTAGCGCATAATGGGATCTTCCAGTGATAGACGTGCCTCCAACTCTTTGGGGATAAACTTTGGAATCGGCGAAAACCAGTCTTCTTCTCATGGGGAGGCGTTGAATAAAATTGAATCTATGTTCCGTGAAGCTGGCGAAATTATTCGGGACATATCTTTGGAGGAAGAATGGGAAGGCGGCGAAGCATCCCAGTGCATTGGGAGGCTTGGGTGCAACAAAACCTCTTCACGAACCACTGTTAGGGCGGGACAGTTTTCTTCTCAGTTAAAATGACGAAAGACCGAGTTTGTGAAATTTTTAGAGGAAAATCAACGTAGCTCCCCTTTCCAGGACGGTGCCATAACCCTTGGTTCTGATGTAAAATGAATCGGGAAATTCTCCTCGAAAGGTCGTTGAGAAGACTTCAGAGGAAGATGATGATGCTGCGGTCGATGAAACTGAAACAACTTTTGGAGTAGACGACAAAACTGTTGTCTGTGACATTGGGGAAGTCGTGGTGGCATATGCTGGATCGGTTGTCGAGGAGGATGTCGGTAAAGAGACTTCAGAGTGGGATGTTGAGGATGTTATTGTTGATGTGGCTTCCGGATGGAATCTTCGCTGCTCGAAAGACTGTTAGGGAAAGTGTTTGAAAGAGCTCTGACCGAGGCATTGGCGATTCGCGCATTAACTTTCAATGACTAGCTTCTCCCTTTTTATTGTTTCTATTCGTCGCTTAGTTGTCCAGAGGTTTTGCAGACTTATTCTTTTTACCTTCCTTGTATTCGTGGAGAAGTTAGGGTTTCTTCAATTAGCATCCCGCTTGCGGTTTCTATCTTTGATAAAACTTCTCATTTTGAAATACCCAAGTCTTCCATTAGAATGGTTGATGTTTCTGGTTGTGATTGGATGGTTAATGGCTTCTCCATGATTTGGGATTTATTTGGTGTTATTTTTTTTTTATGAGATTCGGAAAACTCATTTGGAAATAAAGGTACTCTTTTGAATAAGAAACGAAACCTTAATGAAGAAGACAAACGGTGCATTCATCTCGGGGAAATACAAATATCAAGTGGAAGGAGAAATTGCTGAAAAAATACTAAAGGGAGAGTGTTGGAAGAGAGTAGTACATCGTTTTAGGGATTGAAGGGTTTGAGCCATCGTGAGTGAATGATCACACCTCCCAGCATGTCTGTGTTGATGAGCTTGCAGTAACCCCCCAGAAGGACGTCTGCCACCAGATATGGCTCGTCTTCTTTTTCCTTGGGAGAATCGGTCCGAACAGGTATCTTCACCATCATCTTCCCGACTTGAAACGAGTTCGCTTTGACCACCATATCTCCAATTTGAAACGAGTTCGCTTTGACCACCATATCTCCGATTATAAACGAGTTCGCTTTGACCACCATATCTCCGATTTGAAACGAGTTTGGGTGTTGTGTAACCGCTTGAATCCTGGTCTCGTCGGTTTCGATTGAAGCTTCTGAATTCTTTGCAAAGCGTTTGAATGACCCATCCCCCCACTCACATCTCTTGACAGCGTCCGTCCGGTAATCGCGCTGAGTTCCCATGAAGGAATAGGAGAAGAAATGACTGGTTGTATAGAAGATCGTTCGGCCAAACTTACTTGCGTTTGGAACGTATGAGTTAGCGCCAACGGGTCTTCTCCAGGTGACCGAGTTCCATCGGTAGCTCGTCGATGCGGCAGCAGGCGGAATGGTTTGTTGGAGATTCTTTCATGCGTTGACATCGGTAGAGGGGATGTTCCCAATTTCTTATTGTTTTCGAGTACCCACAAGTGCCCCAATATTATGTCGTAACCTAGTTCTTTGAAAATCTGGAATTTGCTACGTGCTATAGCGTCTCCCATCCTGATCTCGAGGTTAATGTAGCCGTACGCGTTCAAGGCTTCCCCTCCCGGGATCTCAATCACGGATGGGGAATAGGTATCCTCGTGTTTCATAAATCCCGCATCTTTCAGAGTCTTGAAGGTAACAATGTTGAAGTCAGAGGCCACATCGATTAGTGTGTTGCCGAATTCAATACCTCTTAAATAGGACGTGGTCAGCAGTCCCCAGTTGTCTTTTACGATTCTGCTTCCTGAGAGAACTTAGGCTCTTGGCGTGCCTTCCGTAGTGGGAAAAATCCTTTTGCCCGACATGACACGATTGAGAGCCGTGAAGATATCTTGGCGCTGTACCTTGGAAAGGTAGAGGATTTCGCATAAGTGATGCATCATGGATCGTACAGTCTCGTGCACGGAGTCCCCAGAGACTCCACAATTCCTCACCGGAAGTGGGTCTCGATGTACTCCCTCGTTTCGTAGCTGAAGTTCCCCTGCCTCTATCTTTTCTTTGAAAATATGTTTTAGTCTGTCGCAATCACTGGTTGGGTGATGAACAAATCTGTGGTAGTGGCAGTATTTGGGGTTTGCCATCTCCGCCTCAGTCGGTGGGCATCTGGGAGATGGTAGTCTGATAACATTATCTTGAATCCATGCTTCTAAGAGATCGATCACCTCCTCAATGGGAAACGGGAAATCCAGGGCATTTCCTTCAGCTTAGTGATGACGCATGGGAGCTTTAGCGGCGTCCTTCCGTGGCGGAGTTGCTCGTCTTGTTGGTGCTTCGCGTTTAGGCTGCTGGTCTACAGCTGGGGCCTTCCGTTTTCCTCCTTCGTTTACTACGCTCATAGAGGAGGGACTAGCGTTGTACTGCTTTTTGATGAGACGTCTATTCTCGCGAGTTTCGCGCACGTCTTCGGCTCTGGTTGGTCTAACTCTTTCTAATAATGTTGGTGCTGTTGTTGCTGATCGCCAGGAAGCTTCATGGAGCTCAGAGAATGTCTAGAAACACAGGTTCTATAGCAAGGCGCGGTAAATGGGAGCCACACCGTTGATGCATGAATTCACCAGTTGTTGTTCGGTCATGTTTGGGTCATGAAAGTCTAGTGCTTGAACCATGAATCTCTTGACAAAATCATTTGGATGTTCGTTGTCCCGTTGGTACATCCTTCCTAGGTCCGAGAAGGTAACTTGTTCAGACACAAAGAATTACTTTTTGTAAAATGCGGTAACTATGCCACCCCAATTGGGAATGTTGTTTGGCGCGATGCTGTTATATCATGTGTATGCTCTTCCGGTAAGCGATTTCGAAAACTCCCTAAGACGAAGAACGTGATTGTATTCATGTTTCCCTAGGGACTCCAAGAATCGAGAGAAATTCTCACGTGCATTTCCGGTGCCATCGTACAGGGTGAATTGAGGAGAGGAGTATCCTCTTGGAAGAGGAATTCTTTGTATTTCATGTGGGTAAGGAGGTTGATGCTGATGCATGTTTATTTCATGATTCTTGATTCGATTCCGGAGAAGTTGCTCCAGATCCTCTCGTCTGACAAAATTGGACGGATGATTACTTTCCAATGGGGTTATGGCATGAATCTCCTCGTTCGTGGAGATGCGTTCCGTCGAGGTGCTGGCGTTAGGGGTGTTGAAGGCGTCTATCAATGGATCTGGAGGGCGTGACTCCTGTGGCAGCTGTTCTGTCAGGGCTTTGAGAAAAAAAGTACTTCTTTATGTGTCGAGACCATGTCCGTCTGGGCTTTAGCGAGAACTTCCTGTCGTTCCACCAAATCAGTGATGGTGACATAGTGTCGGCTTCCTCTGGTTCCTCCGGTTTCTCGTCCAGTTGGTGCGATAATTGGAGGCGCCATGCTTGACGAAGCGTTAGGAGCGGTAGCGGTAGCTCTGGACCTGGTGATTGGCGGCGTAACGCCTGAAGGAGCGCTTTCAGTACTGCCAGGATTAGCAAGTTGCGCAGGAACATTAGAAGCGGCAGCGGCTCTGGCTCTGGTGATTGGTGGTGTTACACGCAAAGGAGTGCTTTCGGTGCTGCTGGGGTCAGTAGGCGGCGTAGTGATGCCGTTGGAAGTAGCTTTAACACAAGGGACAGATTCTGCGTTGGTGTTCCCGGTGGCTGATCCGGATCTTGGTTCCACCATGTTAGAGTTGGAAGTGAAAGGTGATATCGGAAATTTGGAAGTTGATATTGCAACCGAGAGATTAATCTCCCGCTGTAGTCGCCAATTGTTTGAGGGTGAAAATGATTTCTACTGATGTTGGTAATTTCGGGTGTGTGGGTGAGAAACGAGTTTAGACCCTAAACAATGTACTACAAGGGAGTACTTTAGATTCGAGAGATCAATCTGTACAAATCCGACCTAAACCAAGAAATGGTCGTTCCAGACTTGCTTCGGTCACAAAGTGAAGGAGAAGGTTGGTTTTGGGGAGGGAAGCGAAGAGAGTGTTGAGACCAGAATAGTTGATTCTGGAAGAGTAGTTGTTTCACAACTTTTATCAGAAAGTGGAAAGCTAACAGATGGAATGCTAGGAAATATTTTCTGAGTGTTGTATGCTCCTGACCTGAACTTGTCGTTCGGTGGAAATAGGTAATGCCTATTTATACCAGTCGAAGTGAAACGTACTCTGGTCTCATTAAAAAATGGAAAACGGGTAAGTAAATGGGAGGAGGTGGTAACCGATAGCGTTTCACCATTACTCCCTGTATTTACTAACCGCCTCATCCTTATGACACTGTCTTATAACGGGCGTAGTGTACGCCGCACGCTGTAAACCGCCAAACCAATACCCAATGAGCATCCCCCAGTTTGTGACATGTGTTGATGTCTCGAGCGTTTTCGTGGAAAACATGTAGCATGTTGTTGTTGTCTGGAAAGTTGAGCTTGGGAGACTTGCCGACTCGGTAGTGATCTTCGACGGTCGAGATTTTGCATCTTAAGAGGAAAGGTAGCCGTTGATTATTGTAACCCTTCGTTTGGTAGCCAGTGGTATGAAAGCATGATCAGTATGGCTTCAATATGGCCTAGTTTAGGCGCAGCCAAAAGTTAGGGTTTTCGCATTGTTTAGGCGCCACCAAACTAGGGCCAAAGGTTGCCATGCGTAAGCTGATAACCTTGGACGGCTAAAATCTGCATCTTAGATGAAAAAGTGGCCGTTGATTGTTGCAGGCCTTCATTTTGGTAGACAATGGCATGAAAGCATGATTAGTACGTCTTTAATATGGCCTAGTTTAGGAGCGACCAAAAGTTAGAGTTTTGGCTTTGTTTATGCGCGACCAAACTAGGCCAAAGGTTTCCATGCGTTAGCTGGTAACCTTGGACGGCTAAGATCTGCATCTTAGATGAAAGTTGCCATTGATTGTTGCAGGCTTTCGTACTGGTAGCCGCATAGGGAAGGCCGACATGGTATGGCACGACAAGGTGGTTGGCATGTCATTGGCACATGTAGCATGACATGCCTTGGAGCGGTTTGCCGTCCCCAAAACTATGATTTTGGGCCAAAGGTTACCATGTGTTGTTTGGCGACCTTGGACGGCTAAGATTTGCGTCTAAGATGGAAGAGTGGCCGTTTATCATCGCATGCCTTCGTTTTGGTAGCCTCATAGGGAAGACCGGCATGGTATGGCGCGGCAAGGTGGTTGGCATGCCATTGGCACATGTGGCATGGCATGCCTTGGCGCGGTTTGGCTTGGCCAAAACTAGGGTTTTGGGCAAAGGTTACCATGCGTTGTTTGGCTACCTTGGACGGCTAAGATTTACATCTAAGATGGAAGGGTGTCCGTTGATCATCGCAGGCCTTCGTTTTAGTAGCCTCATAGAGAAGGCCGACATGGTATGGCGCGGCAAGGTGGTTGCCATGCCATTGGCACATGTGGCATGGCATGCCTTGGCGTGGCCAAAACTAGGGTTTTTGGCCAAAGGTTACCATGCGTTGTTTGGCGACCTTGGACGGCTAAGATTTGCATCTAAGATGGAAGGGTGGCCGTTGATCATCGCACTCCTTCGTTTTGGTAACCGCATAGGGAAGGTCGGCATGGTATGGCGCGGCAAGGTGGTTGGCATGCCATTGGCACATTTGGTGCGGCTTGCATGGTATGGCGCAGCAAGGTGGTTGGAATGCCATTGGGATATGTGGCATGGCATGCCTTGGCGTGGCCAAAACTAGGGGTTTAGGCCAAAGGTTACCATGTGTTGTTTGGCGACCTTGGACGACTAAGATTTGCATCTAAGATGGAAAGGTGGCCGTTGATCATCGCACGCCTTCGTTTTGGTAGTCGCATAGGGAAGGCTGGCATGGTATGACGCGACAAGGTGGTTGGCATGCCATTGGCACATGTGGTGCGGCTGGCATGATTGGCATGCCTTGGCGCGGAGGTGCGGCTGGCATTGTTAGCATGCCTTGGCGCGGAGGTGTGGCTGACATGGTTGGCTTGCCTTAGCGCGGTTGTGCAGCTGGCATGGTTGGCATTCCTTGGTGCGGAGGTGCGGCTGGCATTGTTGGCATGCCTTGGCGCGGAGATGTGGCTGGCATGGTATGCCATTGGCACAGTGGTGCGGCTGGGATGGTTGGCATGCCTTGGCGCGGAGATGTGGCTGGCATGGTCTGCCATTGGCATAGTGGTGCGGCTGGCATGGTTGGCATGCCTTGGCGCGGTAGCATGAGATTTAGAGTTTGGCATAAATGATGTCGGTCAGTGTTAAGGGTTTTGCCGTGGAACATGACCCATGTAAAAAAAAGGGTACCCCGGTAATTCTTACGTAGGAATGCTAATTGATTCAATAAATGTGCTAATGGTCATAGTGACGTCATGTCAGATGTACAATTTTACGATTTTGACCCTAAGCTAAAAACCACCATCAACAATAGTATATATGATGTGTTAGAGCCTTGCTCGGTCGAACTCGCATGCGTTGCTATCTCAAGCATGTTTTTTAATGTTAGTGATCAAAACTATAAGTCTTGATTTCTAGTCTACTATATCTAAGGTCTCGGACTAGGATAGAAAGTGTAGTTGAGCTCAAGAAATCCATGGAAATCATCATACAAGACGAAGGACTACTCAAGGATCTAGTGGATCTTCATCGACTAAAAGGTATGTGGAGACTTGAACTTATCTATCACTCAAAAGTATATTTATCTCATATCTTGAGACAAAAGTCATTTTGCTATATAGACTTAGACTATACACATTTGATATTTCGAGCCGAGTTTACCTCGTCTATCTATTTCTCGAAATATGTGTTGGTAAAGCTTTCGATTTAGCCAAGTTCATCTTTACCTAGTGACGAAAGTCATGTTATGTTTCAATCACCTTGAAATTGCTCTGACGAAAAATGGTTTGTGAATAAAAACTACATAACGTCCTCTGATAATGTTTCAATGATTGAAATGAGAGTTTAGACTATATAACCATTTGGAGGATATAAGCATTGTTGTGGAAACACATATATGTATAAGTCCTTATTGCTTGAATCAAAGTTTGTGAACTTTTTTGATCAAGTGAACCGGAGAAGTGCGCGAGCTAAGTTCGCAAACTAAGTCCGCGAACTGGCGAAGTTCTCAAACCCGAGAATTTCTGCTAGAGTTTGTAAACTCCATCCGGGAACTTAAGTCCGCGAACTTGAGTAGGTTATGTCTAAAAACGATGTTTGGTAAACTTATCTTTATAAACTAAGGAATGCAATTGCAAACCGTGGCTATAGAGTTCATGAACCGATTCATGTGAATCAAATCTTTTTTGCTTTAATTGTGTCTTGTATAGTATATGAGATTTTCTTGCAATTGAACAACTCTCTACCTAGTTTATTTGAGTCATTTGAACTAGTTATGGTGAAGAAGAATATGGTTGATATGAAAGTGATCATATGGCTAACCATTTGGTTAACTATTGTTGAACCAACTAATGTACAAGTTTGGGTACGGTTACACAATCCCAAAAATGTGCATTTCATTTGTGTATAACAAGCTATGTTTTCGATCTAACGGTTGATAAATATTAGCTTGAATCTAAATCATGTTTTCATCTAACGGTGAATATTGAAAGCTTTGTTACCAAGCTAACATTGATTGCAAACCCTTATTTGAAAGACTATATAAGGGAGAACTCTAGCAACTGGGAAAACTAATCCCCACACACTCTGTGTGATACTAGTTGTCCTAAGCTAGAGTCGATTCTCCTTTAACCTTTGGTTTCTTCTTCTAAACCAGGTTAACGACTTAAAGATTTCATTGGGATTGTGACGCCAGACCGATACTACTTTTCTTGTAGTTGTGTGATCTGATCTTGTTGTTTCTATCGTACGAGTACAATTGTAATAATTGGCTTGAGATTTCTATCTCCGATAGGCAAGATAAAAAGTAATCACAAACATCTTCGTCTCATCGTTTGTGATTCCATAATATCTTTTTTCGCTGTGTCGATTAAGATTATTGTGAGGTGATTGATAATACTAGGCTGTTCTTCGGGAATATAAGTCCGGATTATCAATTGGTTCTTGTTTACCTTGATTTATCAAAATACGGAACAACACTCGTAGGTATATTCGTGGGGACGGATTTATCTATTATCGTAGACTTTTCTCTGTGATACAGATTTGTTTATTAAATTCTTCGACTTTGGGTCGTAGCAACTCTTAGTTGTGGGTGAGATCCTCTAAGGGAATCAAGTATGTTGTATCATGTTGGGATCAGAGACGTAGGAGCATAACTGTACCTTGAATCAGTGTGAGATTGGTTGGGGTTCAACTAAAGTCCATACCGAAGTTAGTTTGGAGTAGGCTAGTGTCTGTAGCGGCTTAATACATGTGTGTTCAATCTGGACTAGGTCCCGGGGATTTTATGCATTTGCTGTTTCCTCGTTTACAAAATTTCTGATGTCTGTGTTATTTATTTTCCGCATTATATTTGTTTATATAATTGAAATAATACAGGTTATGTGTTGTTCAATCAATTAGAATATCAGACCTTTTGGGTGTTGATTTAAATTGATTGACACTTGGATATTGGTCTTTGGTATCATCCAAGTTTATCTCTCTTGTATTTAAATTGAGACTCGCTGTTTGCTTGAGTAAGATTTAAATCGAGAGATAGAGATAAAAACTCTTTGTTATACTTTTTATCTAGATTGAGTGTGACTGTCTAGTTGATTCTCTATAAAGTATATTGGAGTTTGTCCATACAGACTTCTAAGCGAAATATTGAGTGTGGTTGTTAGACCCACGCTTTTTCAATTGGTATCAGAGCGGGCAAACACGTTTAAGACCTTACAAGTCTGTGTTTGTAGCGATCTGACTCTATGGACGGAGGTGCTATCTCTATTAACGTACCACCAGTGTTCGATGGCTCAAACTACCCATGGTGGAAAGTTGTTATGTGTGCGTTTCTTCAAGAACGTGATTTTCAAACCTGGGTACGTGTCGTTAAGGGCTATAATCCTCCGGTAAATACAGAAGGAGATGTATCTCTACCTAAGGATGTTGGTAGTTACAGTCCTGAAGAATCTCTTGCTTCAATGCAAAACTCTGACGGATTGAATGCTATCAGACAGGCCATTACCCCAAATCTTCAGCACTATGTTTCTACTTGCACTAAGTCTAAATATGCTTGGGATATCTTAGAAATTATATTTAAAGCCAATGGATACGTTTCTAGGAAGCATGCCGTCGGTGGAGGAAATAACCTCAACACCCTCTTGATGTAGTTTTGAAAGTGATAAGTAGAAGTTTGTTCAAAGACTTGTGAAGACTTGTTTTAGACTTAAAATAAAAACTCAAGATGAAGTTGTTTTCAAGATTTTAAAAGCACTGAGACTCGGATTCCACCAATCTCCAATTTCTATGTGATTTAATCTAATCAATATTTATGCAACTCTTTACGTTTAAAGTGATTATAATAATTTCCCCTAGACAAGTAAATTCAAGTAAATTCTCAAAACAATAGTCGTAAATCGAAAGCACGGATCATCAAAAGACTAACCTAAGCATGACCCGTCAATTGAGAACACAACCACTTAATTAGAATCATATATTCAATTTAAGTTCAGTGCAAATAATCATAAAAGATATTGTAAAAATTAATTAAATAGAAATTACCACATAGTAATTGGGAAAATGGCTTCCTCCGTCGCCTCAGCAAAAGGGTTTAGCTCCTCATATTAATCATGGTCTCAAAATATGTGTTTGTTGCTCAAAAGATGATTAAACGAGTGAAAAGTAATAACACATACTGTTTGCAACAGTGTATCGGAGTTACAAAACAGCTGTTACAATGGAACTGTTACAGAAAACTGTTGTAAATACTGTTGCTTTGTCGCTGATTTTAAGACCCCAGAAACCACTGTCTTCAATGGCCTTTTGTTCTTCGTGTTCTTCCTTGTGCACCAGCAGAAACAATTTCCTGCAACTCTTGATTTCGTTCTCTGTTCTTCTCTAAACTTCCCCCAACTCTCGACTTTTTTTTATGAAACTCACCAAAGCTCTTTTATATACCACAGGACCCCTAAAACCTCGAGTCAATTCTTTGGAATATTTTTTCTCTTCCGTCTAAAAAAAAACAAGCTACGGGATTTCTTCCCTCTTTTATTTCTTTACGCGCTTGCTGACTCCTCAAACCTTCCAAACTCGATATACTCTAATATTAGGCGAATATCTTCTCCCATTCCTTCACGTAACTTCCCAATATAGATACAGAGAAATCACTGAAATAATATAGCTTCCCTGTTTAACGAGAAAAACTTAGAAACTTCTTTTTGTTCGATTCTGGAGCACATACCTATCCCGTACAATCATAACAGGCACAATCCATGCCTTTCCCATGAAAATATCCAATAAAATCGATTGAAAATCCCAACAGAGAGCTACGCAATATCCTCCACCTCTGTTTCGCTTCACATCAATAATCCAGCCCATTCTGATCGATCTAAGCAATCATACCATCCTTGTTTAAGATAAACAGGTCCAACCCAATCGAGTTTTGTGATTGAATCTCTTAAAATCACGTCCAAAATCTAAACCCAAATCTGTTCTTCACTTGCAACAGTTTCCCGCCAAAACCTGGGATTTGAATTTGGGAAGAAGATGCCCCTTATCCTGTTGCTGGGGTGTGAATATCACTTGGGGTGTCCTGGGTGTAAATAACAAGTAGGTTCCCCTTAGTAATTGAGTGCCCCTTATCCAAGTAAGGGGTGTCTTTAGTGATTTCCTCCCACGAGCGCAAATACCACTTTTTGGCCAATTTTCGCGCAAAAGCTTATTTCTCCAAAAACACCTACAAAAACATAAATAATCAAATAAGTACAGAATCGAGCACTAACAATATATACAATTGAGATCAAAATAGACACATAAATGCGTCTATCAGCTCTCCAAAAATGCTTCTTCTGGAAAGGTAAAAAATCTTGATCAAATTTCTGCTCAAACCATTGCCTTCAATGCCGTTTCCGACAAAAGTAAAACCTCTAACTTGTCTTGGGCTGATGAATGTTTCTCAAATGGTGATTGGTTCGACAAACCATTATTAACAGAAAGGATCAATGAATTTGTAAAAAGAAGCATTAGATGTGATAAACATCCACTGTTAGCTCTTGCTGCTAATGATTCTAAGAAAGAAAAATCTTTATGTGTCAACGTGTTGAATACGTCTGATGGATGTGATGAACCTTCAGCTCATGCAGCAGAAACATTCACATACTCAAAATCTGATTCATAAGTTGTGTCTGACACAGAGATTTTTGAATTCTTGAATAAAGAGGTTCTTCAAGAAAATCTTCAATTAAAAGCTTCATTGAAGAGACTAGAATCATTAATCCAGGTGAAAGATCTTGAGATAGACTGTCTTAATGATAAACTCACCAGAACCATTGCTCTGAAGGAAAAAGAGACTAATACTCTCAAGGATGATCTACAAAGATTATCAGGAAGCTCTGACAAAATCTCAGCGATGTTATTTGGTCAGAAGTCATTTGGAAATACAAATGGTTTAGGATTTAAAAGTAAGACTGCAGACATTGTCAACCCCATTGTTTATACTTTTCATGAAAAAATAAAGGTTGGCAGTTGTGATAAACAGAAGGCACTTCAACAAGACAAAAGATCCTTGATTTGTTCGTTTTGTGGAAATGCAAATCATGTTCAAAGCACGTGTTGGAGATTCAAGAGGAACCACAAAAGAATTTCCATACTGCAAAGGAACATGCAAAAAATGAATCTGGACAATCAACATGGGTCTCAGAAAACCAATGCTTCCAGAATCAAAAGAGGTAGGAAGTCTGTTTATACAATAAATCTTGGTAAATCACTCTGTGATAAACAAGGGGAGCGTTTGGCTCACAACGTCACTGTCTAGTTTCATAGACGTTCGTATCCTCATTGTTTATCTTGGGAAAAATGAGGTTTGCACTAAAAAGGGCCCAAGTTGTTGTTTGGTAAGTCTGTTTCTTATATTTGTTAAGAAAATATTCTCCTAAAAATATGGAAGACGGATAATAAATCCTGAAAGACTTATTCTATGTCTCTAGGGTTTGGTGGTTCATAAATCTGTTTCTATTCTTGTGTGTTCTCTTTCTCATTTATGTTCAAAAGATACATACTCATTGCTCTTATGACTAGAGGGATCACGAAAAGATATGCAATTAAAGCAGTTAATGTGTATCTTTGTGAAGGAATCTCTTCCTCAAGAGTAAAGAAAGTGAAGACAACAATCAATGGAGAAGGTTCTTCCTCTAACCGTCTCTTGTCTGTTTGTCATTATGATATTGATTTTAGAGGCATGGTGAAAGATTTCATCAACAAGAGAAATGATTTAAAATCTCTAATCATTTCCTCTTTGGAAAAGATAACTCACTATGAACAAATGTTGTCTCTAACCAAGAACACCTTGTGTGAGCTAAAAAGAAAACTTAGTGAGTTAACTGATATTTCTGAAGATTTAAAGGAATTGAACGATCCCATAATCAATGAGTTTTTCAATAATGAGCAGGAATTCTCAGTAGGTGCTCTGAGAAAGATCTACAATGTCTAGTAAATCTTCTAATTTTTCTTGTTTTGTTTAGAATAATAACTAGAGTTTGGAATAGACATTATTGTGATTACAAATAGCTATGTCCAACGTTTTCATTTTCATGTTTTTTAGATTTATTGGTTTAATTCTAAAATTGTTTGGAAGATGATTTATTTGCAGTATTAATCTTTATGGTTTTATATATTGCAATATTGTTATGGGATATGTGTGTTTACGTCCGTGAACTTGATTGTCCTATACTTTGTCAAAAGTAAAGTCGTTCGTGATTGATATGTATGTATTGATGAAAGAATGAATTGACTTTTGACAAATACAAAAGTTAAGCCTATTATGTCAATTGTTGATGGAAGATAGGTTAAATCTTTTGTGTTCAAGGATTATGTCTATTGGATGTCATTGATTATTCCACGGTATTAGGTCGATCTCCGATCTACAATTTGTGTACATACTGTGTTGTTCCATAAGATGTCTTATGTTGATCTCTATCAACTGAGTCATTGTTTTGACATAGTTATTGTTCCATGAGATACTTTGTGCCGAGCATGACCAATTAAATTGATTACTTTTGTGATTAGTTTGGTTGTGTATTTCGATTAAATTAATTATGGGTTTTCTTGTGATTAATCTAATTGAGTGTTTTTAAGTCTCCATAAGTTTACTTGTGTTGAGTATTTTCGATTAAGTTAATCATGGGTTCTCTTATGATTAATTTAATTGAGTATTTTGGATTCAAACTCATACTTGTATGTAATTTTTTAAGTCCAAAGAAATCCTTCTATTCTTTTTGAAATTAAGGTCGCTCTTGTTGTTCTTTCGGGAATGACATTTTATGGGGGAGAGTTCTTTTGAACTTGTGCTTAATTTCCAAATCTTTGTGGGGAGTGCGGCTATGGAATATTATAGGGGTTATTTTGTATCTTTAAACTCCTTGATGAATGCATTTAGCCTCGGCTTTATGATTGCATCTAAAAAACATGATATATGATTTCTGTTGGTCATGAAATGTCTCTTTTGGAAATTTCATTAGGATCCCGTTCTTGTACCTTTGCCAATTTTATTGAAAAAAAGGGGGAGAATTAATATGTAGTTCACACTACAAATACATATGGTTTTCAGATCATTATGTAAGGGGGAGTGGTTTCTATGTGAGATAGAGTATTGACTAAGGGGGAGTAACATATCACCATAGTATTGTTGTTAAAGTTGCGATACAATTGAACTTTGATGATATGTAATGATACTATGACACTGTATAACAATGATTGAGAACTCTTGTTTTCTCGTTGTTATAACTACGGATTTTCAACAACGATGATGCTAAACTTACAACCTTTGGGATCATTGGAGTACTTGGAAGTGACGAAGATTTCAAGTAATGTTGAAGAATAGGCATGTGGAATAGGAGCTACAAAAGTTTATTTATATATTTTTTGTATTCCATATGCATTGATAGTTTTGTCACTAAAATTGACAAAGAGGGGTATTGTTAGAGCATTGCTCGGTCGAACTCGCATGCGTTGCTATCTCAAGCATGTTTGTCAATGTTAGTGATCAAAACTATAAGTCTTGATTTCTAGTCTACTATAGTTAAGATCTCGGACTAGGATAGAAAGTGTAGTTGAGCTCAAGGACTCCATGGAAATCATCATACAAGACGAAGGACTACTCAAGGAACTGGTGGATCTTCATTGACTAAAAGGTATGTGGAGACTTAAACTTATCTATCACTCAAAAGTATATTTATCTCCTATCTTGAGACAAAAGTCGTTTTGCTACATAGACTTAGATTATACACATTTGATATTTCAAGCCGAGTTTACCTCGTCTATCTATTTATCGAAATATGTGTTGGTAAAGCTTTCGATTTAGCCAAGTTCATCTTTACCTAGTGAAGAAAGTCATGTTATGTTTCAATCACCTTGAAAATTGCTCTGACGAAAAATGGTTTGTGAATAACAACTATATAACATTCTCTGAGAATGTTTCAATGATTGAAATGAGAGTTTAGACTATATAACCATTTGGAGGATATAAGCATTGTTGTGGAAACACATATATGTATAAGTCCTTATTGCTTGAACCAAAGTTTGAGAACTTTGTTGATCAAGTGAACCGTAGAAGTGCGTGAGCTAAGTCCGCGAACTAAATCCGCGAACCCAGTCCGCGAACTAAATCCGCGAACCCAGTCCGCGAACTGGAGAAGTTCTCAAACCCGAGAATTTCTGGTGGGGTTTGTAAACTCCATCCGGGAACTTAAGTCCGCGAACCCAGTCTGAGAACTTGAGTAGGTTATGTCTAAAAACGATGTTTAGTGAAATTATCTTTATAAACTAAGGAATGCAAGTGCAAAACGTATCTATAGAGTTCATGAACCGATTCATGTTAATCAAATCGTTTTTGCTTCAATTGTGTCATGTGTAGTGCATGAGATTTCCTTGCAATTGAACAACTCTCTAACTAGTTCATTTGAGTCATTTGAACTAGTTATGGTGAAGAAGAATATGGTTGATATGAAAGTGATCATATGGCTAACCATTTGTTTTACTATTGCTGAACCAACTAATGTACAAGTTTTAGTACGGTTACACAAGACCAGGAACGTGTATTTCATTTATGTATAACAAGCTATGTTTTCGATCTAACAGTTGATAAATATTAGCTTGAATCTGAATAAGGTTTTCATCTAACGGTGAAAATTGAATGCTTTGTTACCAAGCTAACATTGATTGCAACCCCTGATTTGAAAGACTATATAAGGGAAAACTGTAGCAACTGAGAAAACTAATCCCCACACATTCTGTGTGATACTAGTTGTGCTAAGCTAGAGTCGATTCTCCTTTAACCTTTGGTTTCTTCTTCTAAACCAGGTTAACGACTTAAATACTTCATTGGTATTGTGAAGCCAGACCGATACTACTTTTCTTGTAGTTGTGTGATCTAATCTTGTTGTTTCTATCGTACGAGTACAATTGTAATAATTGGCTTGAGATTTCTATCTCCGATAGGCATGATAAAGAGTAATCAAAAACATCTTCGTCTCATCGTTTGTGATTCCACAATATCTTTTTTTGCTGCGTCGATTAAGACTATTGTGAAGTGATTGATAATACTAGGCTGTTTTTCAGGAATATAAGTCCGGATTATCAATTGGTTCATGTTCACCTTGATTTATCAAAAGACGAAACAAAACTCGTAGGTATATTCGTGGGAGAAGGATTTATCTATTATCGTAGACTTTTCTGTGTGATACAGATTTGTTTATTAAAGTCTCTGACTTCGGTTCGTAACAACTCTTAGTTGTGGGTGAGATCAGCTAAGGGAATCAGGTACGTAGTCTCCTGCTGGGATCAGATATGTATGAGCATAGTTGTACCTTAGATCAGTGTGAGATTGGTTGGGGTTCAACTACAGTCCAGACCGAAGTTAGTTTGGAGTAGGCTAGTATCTTAGCGGCTTAATACAATATGTGTTCAATCTTGACTAGGTCCCGGGATTTTTCTGCATTTGCGGTTTCCTTGTTAACTAAATTTTTGATGTCTGTGTTATTTTTTTTCCGCCTTATATTTATTCATATAATTGAAATAACACAGGATGTGCATTGTTCAATCAATTAGAATATCCGACCTTTTAGTTGTTGATTTAAATTCATTGACACTTGGATATTGGTCTTTGGTACCATCCAAGTTTATCTCTCTTATATTTAAATTGAGACTCGCAGTTTGCTTGAGTAAGATTTAAATCGAGAGATAAAGATAAAAACTCTTTGATATACTTTTTATCTAGATTGAGTCTGACTGTCTAGTTGATTCTCTAGAAAGTATATTGGAGTTTGTCCATACAGATTGCTAAGCGAAATATTGGGTGTGGTTGTTAGACCCCCGCTTTTTCATGATGTTAATTATGTATTTTCAATAGTCTACCATATAGTCGATTTATCTCTTTGTGTTTTTTTTCTATCAAAATTTTACGGCTTGAGCTTGACTTCTTGAGACACAATATTAAGTTATATTCTTCTCTTTCTACTCCTTGATCGGTAATTATTCAAGTCATTTTTGTTAGTTTAAAATTTTAATTATAAAAGAAATTTGTTGGATCATCCGCATCCAGTCCGCCCATCCATGCGTCTGTTGGATGCAAATTCGTTGGATTTTGGGTTGGATGCGGATGCCAAATTAAAAACAATCCATTTTATGGGATTGGGTGCGGATGAGGAAAATACAGACTCATGCTCACCCCTACTTAGTTAGTTTAAAGATAACTTATTTTTAGGCATACTCAAATGTTTTGAGGCATTCCTAACGGTGCCAAAATAGGGTCACTAGGTAAAAACAAACTCACCACACCTTATGTACCCATTTTTGATAATGGCATAACCACCGTTACAAGACTAATGTTAATGATTATGAGTAGATTTACTGATAATGATTAATTAAGAATGTTAAGGATCGATTAAAATTAAATTATTAGTGGTAAATTAGTGGAGAAATCTTATTTATGTGAGAGAGTTGGGGGTTTTTGAGAGGAAGAAGAAGAGGTGAGAAAAAAACTTGGATTTTGAGGTTTTAGTAATTAGAAGTGACCAAAGTTTGTGATTTAAATCAGATACACAGGAATACTTGTAGACGATGTTTGATCTCCATTTTTTAGGTTGAATTCTTAAAAGAAATTGATTTTTTACAACCTAGATCTACTGACCAGATGAATGTTTCAGATGATAACCTGTCAGCCGAACTTATGTTTTTTAAAAATATACCTAGGTTCGGCTGACAAGTTATCATCCGAACCTAATGTTTGATCTCTATTTTTTTAGGTTGAATTCTTAAAAGAAATTGATTTTTTACAACCTAGATCTACTGACCAGATGAATGTTTCGGATGATAACCTGTCAGCCGAACTTATGTTTTTTAAAAATATACCTAGGTTCGGCTGACAAGTTATCATCCGAACCTAAGTTGTTCTTTGTACATGAAGAATACCCAGAGGTTCGGCTGATAACTTGCCAGCTGAACCTAGGTATATTCTTAAAAAATATAGATTTGGCTGACAAGTTATCAACCGAACTTCACTCGGTAACTGGCGAATTTAGGTTTGGCTGACAAGAACTTTACTCCGTCACTGCCGAATTTAGGTTCGGCTGATTCTAATAAAAAATTGAACAACCGAACTAAGTGTGTTTTTTAACAAAGTGAAGTTCGGATATCATTTTCATGATTAATTATCAGTCGAACTGTTCTTCTGAGACAAAAAACAACAACAAATATCTGGGTTCCAATACGCGGATATGAAGCTAAATGGCTTTGTGCAACGCTTCACACGACTCATTTACATTTATGATTTTGATCAATGATCAAAGATTTATGAATCAACAATTAATCACCGACGAAAAATAAAATAAAATCGGTCTGATTAATGATTAAATTAGATTAGGAATGATAATGATTTTGAATTTTGGTTAATGTAGGTTTATATTTTAAATTTAGGTGAAAATATTTAAATAATTTAAATTAATTAAGGGTAACTTAGTAATCTGCCCACTAATAGGATACCCCATATAAACCCACCCTAGATAGGAGAATGGCTTTATACGCCCCAAAACAGGTTTCGTCTAAAGGGGACAATATCGTTCGTCCGTCGGTGGGGGTTTTGCAAAAGCCCAACAAAATACGCCCAACTGGTGGAGGGTGTTTTTTAAAAGCCCAATAAAATACGCCCAACTGAAACCCAAAAATGGTAACAAAGAGAAAAAAATATTCCTCACAAGAGAGATTCAGAGAAATGAGTGAGAAGAAGTAAAAAAAGGAGAAAGGAAAGAAGACATGGAGGAGGAGAAAAATCTCGATCACGGCGGTAGCGGCGGCGGTGGTATTGGTGAAATTGGCGGATATTGGTGGTGGGGATTAGCAAGTGCAGCTCAATTAGCAATAGGAATAAGATCATACAGAAGAGGATACAACGGAGATGGAACATTAATGCCTTTCAAAGCTTTTGGTGTTGCTTTAATATTTCTTGGTTCTGGTGCTGCTGCTATTACTGGATTGCTCAATCTCTCTGGTATGCACAAGGTACTGTAAATACACACCATTACTCTTAATTTTGTGCTTCATCTTATTTTTCATATGACGAAATTACCCCTGAAATCCTGCCTCCAGTGTATTAGGGTATTATCCTTACTGTATGTATGTTGGTATTGAACCCCAGGTTGAAGATTTCAAGAGATTGGGTGCAAATATCAGGGGTGGTTTAGGAGTTCCCCCTAGAGAAACTCAGAAATAGGTGTTTTTTTTTTCTTTTCTTTTTTTTTTTTTTTCTTTTTTTTTGTAATTGTTGAATTTTGGTAATAATTAAATGTCTAAATCTAAGGATTAATCGGAAGAGTTTGCCATATTGGTGTCATAGTAGTTTCCTACACATTGCTTGCTGTTACTGTATTGTGTTTACTTTACTGAATTGACTGCATTATCTGCTATTTAGACTTTGGAGTGGAAATCCACTGTGTATTGTGCAAGATGATTCGCGCATAGTGTGAATATTAAGACTGTAATAAAGTTAGGATTAGTGAAACAATAAGATAATGCACATTATGTCCATTTTTCTACCTGCTCCCATAAAAAACTGCATTTTGCATTATGAGTCTACTGCTGTTTTCAAACAGCCTGACCAGATGGAGAATTTCTTCGGAATACTTGCCGACTTCTCTTCAAGACTTTTTTGAAAGTGGTTCTTTTTAGTGAATTAAACTCTTTAAATTGAGAGACTTGGTGACTTTTTACTTTTTTAGTTTTTATTTAAGCCTTTGCTGGTGTTGTTCAGTGAGGAATTTTAGGTTGGAAGTGATGTAAATTGGAATAATAGAATTGACATTTGATGGTTCTTTTGTGAAGTCAAGTGTTGAAATTGAGTCTTCAAGCCTCTGCAAGTGACCAATGATGGTGAAGTATAGTTTGTATGAAGCTGTACAGTCAGGGGATATTGATCTTGTTAAAAAATTGGTTGCTGTACTGGTGATTATCATGATAGTTATCTTCTACTCTTACAAATGAAGACCCATATCGAGAGTAACTTGCTTCATGTTGCGGTGCAATTCAACAAAGAAGTGTGTGTTGAAGAGATTTGCAGAAGATGCCCGTCGTTGTTATTACAGCAGAACTTAGAGGGAGATACACCTTTACATATTGCTGCAAGGATGGGGTTATCTGATGTGGTCAGAGTTCTATTTAACAGTGCTCGTCAAATGAATGGAGAAGATGATGTTGAAAAAGGAATAGGACTCGAATTATTAGGAGAAGAAAGTACACGTTTTTTTAGCAGTGTTGCTGAAGTAAATGAAGGGTATTCGTCATCTGTGTCAATGACAAAATTGCAGCAACTAGTGAGGTTGACCAATAATAAGAAAGACACGGCGCTTCACGAGGCACTGCGAAACCCATCCTATGGCGAAACAGTGAAGTTGTTAGCAGAAGCAGACCCAAGTTTTGCATACTGTGGCAATAATGCTGGTGAAACCCCGCTTCACTTGGCAGTCCAGCATGGGGAGTATTTTCAAGTCAAATTTATCTTGAACAACTTGCCAATCCCATCTTGTAGTTCCCCTGGAGGAAGGACTGTATTGCACAATGCAATACTTCGCCATGTTGATTCAGGTAATTTTAATGTTGATAGTTTTTCGGAAATGCCAAGTAGTATTATATTTTAGAGCTACTACATCTATTTTCTTTTTTGCTCAATGAATAAAGAGTTCTTAAAATAGGCAAAGGAAATGGATCTGTAGTTATCAATTATAGGGAACTTTCATTTATAGGATTAGAGAAATGTATCTTTAAGTAGTTTCAAGTTTGAGAAATTAGCTTTTTGATTTGATGCTTACAAATAAATGACAGGTCTAATGGACATAGTAGACGTATTGCTGGAAAATAAGAGACATCTAGTAAAAGAAGCAGACAGAGATGGGCGTTCTGCACTTCACTATGCTGCATATGATGGCAATGCAGAACTAGCTACAAAGCTGTTAGATGTTGATCCTTCAGCTGGATATATAAAGGACAAAGATGGCATGACTGCTCTTCATCATGCTGCGGGAGGGAATGATAATTCTACTTTACACCGCAGAAGTGATAAATTTATTGAAAATGTTATTCAACGATGTCCCGATTCTTGGGAACTGCTAGATAGTGAAGGCCGTAATTTTCTTCATGTTGCTGCTAAGAATAGACGATTCAGCACTATCAAGTATGTTTTCGATATGAAATCAAATTACATGGCAAATAATCTTATATGTGGCAGGGATAAGCATGGAAACACACCATGGGATCTGTTTGTCAAATCCAGAGGAGGTGTCAGTCACTGGCGCAAGGATGCGTGTTATAATATTTTTTTACAGGACCCTAGAGTGATCAAGGTCGTCGGTTACAAATACAGATTCATGGTTGATCGGGTTGCAACTCACGACAGTACTCGGACTCAGAATACTTCAGTATGTCTCACTCTCCCTTACCTTGCTAAAAGATATTTGTGATAAAAGCATCGTGTGCTTGTTGTTGTGGTTCGCAATTCATTCTGATTCTCATTCCCAATCTCTTTGATCTGAGTCTAACCGTATAAATGGTTGATATTCAATTCCAAATTGGAGATATACTGCAATGGAACAACTAATTTTCTTGTGCCTTGGCTGGCTCATAAACCAATGTTTATCCAAACTGCCTTTTTGTTTTGTTCTTTTGTTGTGATACTTAACTAGTGCTACATTTTCTTTTTTTTGTTTTTTGTTTTTTCCTTCTTTGACAGAAAGAAAAAGACAAGGAACTAAGCAACGATGATAAAATACCAAAGCAGAAAGAAAAAACAAGAGAAAAGTTAGAGAATATGAGCCAAAGCCATATGGTGGTGGTTACACTTATAGCAACTGTTGCATTTGCAGCTGGTTTTACATTGCCAGGAGGCTACAGAAATGATGGACCAGAAGAGGGTATGGCAACATTAGCTAAAAAATCAGCTTTTATTGCTTTCATGGTATCGAACAGTTTAGCAATGCTACTCTCCCTATATGCCCTCTTCATTCACTTTTGGACTAGGTTCCAAACCGCCATGCTAAACAAGTATGAATTAATATCAGTAGCTGTGCCAACACTTGCTTGTACATTCTTTGCCATTTTAGCAATGGCAGTTGCATTTGTGACAGGCACATACACAGTTATCAGCTGTTTTCCTGGGCTTGCCATACCCCTGTGTGTACTGAGCTGCAGTTTCTTCGTTTTCGCTTTTAATTTCCTCTACATGTCATACAGATGGTTGGACGAAGAGGATCGGATTCCATTTCTTAAGTTTGCTATTACTAGGGTTACACGTGCATTTTTCTTCCATTCCTGAAAAGTTTGAAACAACAATTTTGTGGGCTAATGCAGAAATTTCGTGGGCTGGTTGTTGACAGGAATGAATAAAACTTCAGTTGTGTTGTGTGTTAGTTGTGTCAGAGTAAATAATATCCAGATTCGCACCTCGTTATATCGAAATAACTAAAATTTTCTTTCACCAAGCACAGACATCTGTGCAGCATGATCTCCGATAATATATTCAAATGCGTTCCACATCACAGTGGACGGAAACTGCAAGACCCCAAGGCTCATTTGCAGAACATTTTAATTTATAAATTAGATACGTTTCGCGTTATAGTGGTAAATCTTGTTGTTTAGTGCTCTCACCATAATACTGGAAAACCCTTTAAGGTGAGTGCTGAAAAATGTGCTCAGCAGCGCCAAAATAATATACTATCACCTAGTCTCATTTGATTTAGCTGCTTGCATGGAGATTCTTCCTTATAATTTCCTCCTACTTCTCTCCTTGCTTCTCATTCCTTCATATCTTCCTATTACAATCAAAAACAGAAGCTATGGAAGTCGAACCAAACCCAACTTCCCACCTGGTCCTCCAAGTAGTTTACATCAATTTATGAAACAGCCCCATCAAGCAATCGCACAACTATCCAAAATTTATGGTCCAGTCATGTTTATACAATACGGTCGTATACCAACAGTCGTAATCTCCTCTGCTGAAGATGCCGAACAACTCTTCAAAACACATGATATTGCGTTTTGCAATAGAGTTCAACTTGCTGGGAGAAAACAGCTTTCGTATAGTTATGTGGATATGGCTTTAGTACTTTTTGGAGAGTACTGGAGAGAGATTCGAAAAATAAGCGCCCTTGAACTCTTTACTAAGAAAAGAGTGCAATCTTTTAAGGTCAACAGGGAAGAAGAGGTTGATGCTTTGATTGATTCCGTATCTTCTTCTTTAGATACTACTGCTGTTAACGTTTTCGAAAAGTTAGCAAGTTTCACACATGAAACAACCTGTAGAGTTGCTTTTGGTCAGACTAGGAAACAGTTTGATGGAAGACTTGTAGAACTTCTTCGTGAAGTCGCCATTTTGACTAGTTTATCTCCATCCGACTACTTTCCAGAGGTGAGTTGGATTATCGATAGGGTCACTGGAATCCATGGTAAAACAGAAAAATGCTTTCATGAATTGGACGATTTGTTGCAACAAATCATAGACGAAAATGACATCCCGGAACGACTGGAACTGGAGCACGAAGATATCATAGACGTCTTGCTTAAACTAATGAAGGCTCAAATGAGTACAATTCGTCTTACTAACGACCATATTAAAGCAGTTATTCTGGTAATTTCTTTTCTTTTTTCTTCTTACTTTTTTTCTTTCTCGGTTTCTATATTTATGACCATAAGCTTATGAATTGTAATACATATTCATGATTTTCTGTTTGAAAATTATCAGAATATATACCTTGGTGGAGTAGACACAACAACTGGTGTAATGACTTGGGCAATGGCAGAACTGGCTAAAGATTCCAAATATACGATTGGGAATTGCCTAAAGGATTGAAGACAGGAGACCTAAACATGGAGGAGTCAGTAGGGAGTAGATATGATCCATTTGAGCTTGTACCCATCAAGCATGTGTTTAAGAAGTAAATCTTATTAAGTGAAAACAAAAGTTTGTGCCAAATGTATATGCATGATATTGCATGTGTGATACTGTGCTATATATATATACATGATGGGGCATATATGTAGTGTGATTTTACTATTTTTTTGTCGATAGAAGATTTGGTGCTGGCGAGTTTTAGTATGTACTCCAATTTCCATCTGGCGCATTTGAGTACAAAGCCAATTCTAGTAAAAAATATACGTAATCAGGCTGCCGAGAACCCCAAACACGGCCATCCACTGGCGGTTTTAGTTGATATATCAAATAGATCATTCTCTAGCATATTCTTCACAGATACTTTAGGATGCATTACATTTTTATGAATCGCTTAAAGACACTTGCAAGTTTTATATGTGACATGATTTTTGAAGATTTCTTTCGTAAATGAGAACAATAATTTCCCAAGATTGGGCGTTGAAGAAAATGAAGCAATGGTTTGCCGTAGTACTGGAAGTGTCAATGTGTGTGAGACAGAAATTCATTCGGAATGGGCTGAAAACGCTTGTAACAAGAGAAAATTAAGGTCTCTGTTAACTGGGATCACTGTCCATTTCTGTAGTCCTCTGCGCCTACTCTGTTTTGCACCGAACCCTGATTTTGGGCATACCAAATTTTTCTAGGCATACAGAACAATAGTCCTATCTTGGGTGACCTTATAAGGGGTACCCTATGGGTAGTTCAATTATCTATATACCCTTAATACAAAAATCTAAAATCAGTTTTCTAAAAAATCAAAATCAGTTTTCCTTACCATCTCTTCTTCCTCCTCCTCCTCTAGCCGAACTCTTCCCCCTCCTGCGAAAAAAAAATTCATCATCGTGATTAATTGTCGATTCGTAAAAATTTGATCGTCGATTAAACTCAACCACATAATGACTCGTACAAAGAAAAGCAGGGACTAGGCAAACCAAATCGTCTTCTAATCCATCAATTGAAGAAGAAGAACCAATTGAAGATGAAGGTGTAGAAACTGAAAATCAACCACCAATTGAACCAGAAATTGAACCAACTGCATCTCCAACTCCGGAAATGAGGATAAGAAAGCAAGTTTTACAAACCCAATCTCCTATTTGCTGTTTTTCATCGATTAAATGACGGTTACAGTGTTGGGTTCGGCTCAAAATTGAGTTGCGTTTTTAGCCGAACAGTTCTTCACAAAAGCTTCCTGTAAGTGTATATGAACAGTTCGGCATGAAATTTCATGAAATTTCAAGCCGAACCTAGTCACAGATAGAGATGCATAGGGGTTCGGCGTATTCGATAATCATAATATGTGCCGAACCTAGCACGTTAACGAAGTTCGGCTATTACGATATTCTCAATATGTGCCGAACCAATAACAATATTTTAACCCAAAAAATAACAAATTGATATTCGGCTCATACGATTTTCGAAATATAAGCCGAACCGGTAATTATTTTTTTCCGAGCTATTCAGGATATTGTTCGGCTTACTATGAAACTTTCATATAAGCCGAACTAGTGTCTAGCAAACAGTTCGGCACATGCAGTAAACAGATTCAGTAAGCCGAACCGTTCATCAATTGGTAGATTCGGCTCATAGATGTGAGCCGAACCTCAACCTGTTTCGCCGAACCATGATTCAAAAAACCTAACTTTTGATAATTGAGAGCTATAGAAGTGAGATTAAGTATATGATATAAGTGTACCTGTGTATTAGAAGCATTGGGTTCCTCATCAATGTCTTCATCATCAGGATGTGGCTCATAAAAATCATCATCTTGAGTTTGTGTTTGAGTTTGTGTTTGAGTTTGAGCTTGAGTTTGAGTGGGTGTAAAATCATTCTCATAATCTAAGAAATCAGCCATTTCTGGATCATTGTTGTAGTTGATATGTATTTTCCTAGGTTTTTTAGATGAATGATGACCCTCCTCATCCTCCATTGAATCAAGAATTAGAATTTTCTCACTTTCTCCTCAAAATTTTCATCTAAACAACTCTTATAATTCTGAAAATTATTTTAATCACTAAACAAAATATTTAATCACTAATCAAGATTATTAACACTAATACGTAATGGGCAGATTTTCCATTAAAATTTTTTTGGGTTAAGGGGTTATCTGATTTTGCTATTTCACAACCTTTTTTGTCTTCATTCAGTATGCCTTGGAAGATTTTGGTATGCCCAAAATTATAGTTCTTTGCACCAATTAACCTAGGCTTTCTCCTTTTTCCTTTTCAGTTACTGGATTGCCTATAGTATTTACTCTAGACTTTATCCTAGAGTATCATTCAAGTCAAAACTTGGGAACCAGATGAGGCTCTCCTTACGGAGCAAGGATGATGTACTAAGAGTTTGTTGGATCACAATAATCAGAGATTCGGAAATAATCTTCAGAAATCAGAAGCATATATTATTTTTGCCACACGAGAAGGACAACAAAATCCTTTTTTTTTTTTTTTCCTACAAGTATATTCTGAAATTTAGCTCTAGCACTAACTTTTGCTTTTAGAAGCTATTTTTATGTGGCATCCAGATGTATAATTTGTGAACATACCTCGTGAGGATTCAGTTAATTAAAAGCCAAGTCTATTATCCATCCAAACTGACCCCAAATGCATGGGTGGTGATGATAACATGATAAAAGTGATGATGAAAATCATTGAATTTATTAACAACATTTATTACAGAACTAGTAGTTTCATAACCTTTACAATAAAGACAAAGAGGCTATATTTATAGCAGTCCGTACAAAAGAGATACAATACACGTGATTACACACGTGCAGTCAACACAAACAAGTAAGCAGTTAACCTGCACTGCAATTTCCCTTATCCTGCACCGCTTCCATATCCTGAGCTGTAACATCTGTAACTTTAATGACTATGTTATTATCCCCCCGGAAACTGATGGGTATCTGAACAACCATTAGTTTGTCTCTGAGAAATAGAAACCGTGGACTATGAAGACCCTTGGTAAAAATATCAGCAATTTGATCTAATGTATGAACATAAACCATCCAAAGATTTCCCTTGAACAAGCTCTCTGATGAAGTGATAGTCAAGATGAACATGCTTCATCTTTGAATGCATTACTGGATTTGAAGCAATAGAAATTGAACCGAGATTATCACAACCAAGTTTGGGTATACCTGAAATTGGAAAATGCAGATCATTCAAGAGATAACAGATCCACACCATTTCAGCTGCACTATGAGCCAAAGTTCTGTATTCTGCTTCTGTACTAGATCTAGCCACTGTAGTTTGCTTTTTAGAAGACCAGGAAATAATATTTGAGCCAAGAAAAACACAATAACCTCTAGTAGATCTTCTATCATCAATTGATCCTGCCCAATCTGCATCAGAAAATCCTAAAAGAAAAGAACTTCCCCTTGTGAACTTCAAACCAAAATCCAAAGTACCCTTGATATATCTTAGAATTCTCTTGGAAGCTATAAGATGAGTAGTGGTAGGATGCTGCATGTACTGACATACAAGATTGACAGCATAAGTAATATCTGGTCTGGTCCATGTAAGATACTGCAAAGCACCAACTAAAGATCTGTATTCAATTGGGTTTGAGAGAAGTTCACCTGAAGAAGAAGATAGCTTGTCTGTTGCTGAGACTGGAGTAACACAAGGCTTAGCACCTTCCATGTTATGCTTGTGAAGTAGATCAACAACATATTTGGTTTGAGTGAGAAATAAAGTATCAGATGTTCTCTTAACTTGAAGCCCCAAAAAATAATGCAAAGCACCCAGATCTTTTATAGGAAAATGTTCTTGTAACTTGGAGATAGCATACTTCAGAAAATTTAGAGAAGAACCTGTGAGAAGAACTTGATTTGAGAACCATCTTTGTGAACAAAGAGTGAAGTATCTGACAGAGAATTCACAAAATTTAAAGATTTCAAAGCTTGACTAAGTTTCTCATACCAAGCTCTAGGAGCCTGTTTAAGTACATATATTTCTTTATGAAGAAGGAAAACATAATCAGGTTTATCTGGATCCACAAAACCTGGAGGTTGACATATATAAACCTCTTCTTGCAAGTCACCATGCAAAAATGCATTGCTCACATCAAGTTGATGAATACTCCATTGAAATTGAACTGCTATTGACAAAATAATTCTAGTTGTAGTTGGCTTAGCAACTGGACTAAATGTCTCCTCATAATCAGGGCCTGGTTGCTGATTATAACCCTTTGCTACAAGCCTTGTTTTGTGTTTGTCTAAGCTTCCACCTGCCTTATACTTTACTCTAAACACCCATTTACGGCCAATCATATTTTGTGCTTTATCAGGTTTAACCAAAGACCAAGTACCTGCTCTCATTAAAGCATTACATTCTTCAACTAAAGAAAATCTCCATTCTGCAACTTTATTTGCAGCTGCTATACTCTTAGGTACATGAGACATAAAGACAATCTGTATAGGATACTTTGTAGCAAAATATGATTTGGGAGTATAAATACCATGTTTCCCTCTAGTTGTCATTGCATGATCATTCTTAACAAGAGGAACAGAAGGAGAGGAACATTGGACAACTTCTGAAGATGTAAGAGGAACATATGAAGTAGTACATTTAGCAATGTCTAAAGAAGTAGACAAATGAGATGAGGATGAAGGTGGAGAGGAGGGTGGAGAAGTGGATTGAATAAGAGCATTGTAGGGAAAAGTACTTTCATCAAAAGAAACATGTCTTGAAATATAGATTTTATTTGTAAGGGGATCAAAACATCTATAACCTTTATGTTGAAGACTATATCCCAAAAAAACACAATGCCTACTCCTAGTTTCCAGTTTATTTGTTGTACAAGGTTTGAGCAATGGAAAGCAGGAACATCCAAATACTTTCAGAAAATTGTAATCTGGTTGAGTATGAAACAATTTCTCAAAAGGAGTAAGAAAGGAAATAGCTCTAGTTGGCAATCTATTTATGAGATAGTTAGCAGCATTAAGAGCTTCAACCCAGAATTTGTTTGGTAAGCCAGATTGTAAAAGTAAAGCTCTAGTAATGCCTAGAAGATGCTTATGTTTCACTTCTGCCACACCATTTTGTTCTGGTGTATTGGGACGAGAGAATTCATGCGTAATGCCAACTTTATCATAGAAAGTTTTAATAAAAGTGTTCAAGAACTCTCCACCATTGTCAGTTCCAATCTTTATCACAGAACAAGTTAAAGCTTTTCAATTCTAGTGACAAAAGTTGTAAAGGAAACTTTAAGCTCAGATTTAGAAGACAATGGAATAATCCATCAATACTTTGTAAATTCATCAACTATATTGGCATAATACAAACTACCTGAAATAGAAGGTACATGACATGGACCCCATAAATCCATATGTAATAATTCAAGAGGTTGTTTAGCAAAAATTTGAGATATTTGAAATGGTAATTTGTGAGACCAACATAGTTGACATTCAGTACAATGAAAGGGCTTATTGGAAACATTTGATAACTGCATAACATGACATATTTTCTGAAGAGTTTGAAAGTTTGGATGACCAAATCGTCTATGAAGGAGAGAGCTATCAGTTATTGAGGAGAGATATTGTGGAGTTGATGTGAATTTTATTGGATATAATACATTTTTATGTGGTCCTTGGAAAAGAATCTTCCCAGTAATCTGATCCTTCACAGAAAAACATTGGAATCAAGAGTTAAAGAATAATTGTTATCTGAAGTGAATTTATGTACATATAAGAGATTATGAGAGGCTTGAGGCACTAAGAGGACATCATTTAAGTGAAAAGAATGATCATTGACAACTTTACTAGAGTAACCAGTATGATAAATAGACATACCTCCCCCATTTGCAGTATTGATGATTTCAGTGCCTTCATAAGAAGTAGTTTCTTGTAGAATAGTTGGATCTGAAGTGATATGATTGTTTGCTCCACTATCTACTATCCATTCTTCTTTATCAAATATATCAGCAGCAACAAGCATTGCACTGAGGTTTGCTGGAGGAGCTCTTCCTTTGTAAGAAAAAATTAATCTCTGATTGCAGTTTGGAGCTAAATGACTGTCTGAGTGACAAATCTGACAAGTTTCCTTATCTGTAACTGCATGACCTCTTCCAGATGCATGCCTTGCAAATATTGCAGGATTTGGAAACCTACCAGCATTAGAGAATCTGCCTCTATAGTTACCTCTACTGGAAGAACCTCTTGAATATTCACTAAAATTATTAGCCATGAATGCCTTAGCATCTAGTTCAATCTTTGTAATTTGATCTCTTTCACTGACAACAGCCTCTTCACTTAACAAATTGTTATGCAGTTCAATACTAGTAACTAAAGGATTTCTATGCCTCATGGAAGTAGCAAAAGGAATATAATCAAAGTTTAAGGATTTGAGAGTAATAACAACTAACTCTCTATCTGAGACAATTTCACCAGCAGCAACTAATTTGTTTGACAAAAGTTTTATTTCATTGATTAAAGCAGGGATTGATTTATCACCTTGAGAAATAGAGAGAAGGTTTGTGCGTAATTGAATGGAATGTGTTGATGAATCCCTGGCAAATCTTTCTTCAATACTTGTCCATAGATGATGTGAAGATGTTGTTCTTGAAAAATAAGCAATGACAGATTCAGAAATAATAGAATTTATCCACATGATTATTGTCGAATCTTCATCTAACCAATCTGAGTAGTTTTGATTTTGAACTCCATTAGCTTCATTTCTTGGAGATGTATATCTAGGAGGACAAGGATAAGATCCATTCAAGAATTTCATCAATTTGTATCTCTGAATTACAGGATTCATGAGATTTCTCCAAGTAAAGTAGTTGTCTTCTTTAAGCTTCAAGGTGACAAAAGTTATTATTTGATTCAGTGGAATTCGAGAAAAAGAAATAGTTGTGGGATTTTCCATTGATGAAGAAGACGAAAATTCTTGAATCATTAAACAGATCTGAGATTCAAGATTGTAATAAGAGTAAAAAAGTAAGATGTTGAAGATGAAACAAAGTTGATGACGACAAGAAATTCAAGATTTGAGAGAGATTAGAAAAACAAGAAACTACTAAATCAGATATTACAATCAATGAACACAAAGAATTTCAATGAATAAAGCTGAATTTGATGTTTGCAGCGGCAGAAGAAATGAAAAACAATAGCAGATCAAATTGATGAGAACACCAGATCTGAAGGATCGAAAGAAAAGGTTGAAGAAACCCTAACCCTGCTGATACCATGATCGTGATAAAAGTGATGATGAAAATCATTGCATTCATTAACAACATTTATTATAGAATTAGTAGTTTCAGTACCTTTACAATAAAGACAGAGAGGCTATATTTATAGCAGTCCGTACAGAAGAGATACAATACACGTCATTACACACGTGCAGTCAACACAAACAAGTGAGCAGTTAACCTGCACTGCAGTTTCCCTTACCCTGCACCGCTTCCATATCGTGAGCTGTAACATCTGTAACTTTAGTGACTATGTTATTAGGTGACTCTATATCTTTTATTCTTTTGTACCCACCCTCAATCCATTACATAGAGATGTTAGCTTTAGTGATTAATGCCGCATTTTCATATGCTTATTATAAGTTTATAACCCCTGTCTAATGAGTAAATCAATGTCACCAAGTTGCAGTTTAAAAAAGAGAAATTGTCACCAAGTTGCCAGATTAAGAGTTTAAATATGCAATCAATGGCAAATTTTTAGTGCGATTCCTTTTGTTTTATTCCTTACATATCTCCGTAATTGTCTCTCCTCAGCATACCTAACCCGTAAGTCAGCCAAATACCTAAATCTTGTGTCATCCAGTAGCGCAAACATTCATTAAGCTAATTTGGTAAAAGTTCAAAAATTTATAGATAACATTAAAATCCTAGCTATTTGGGCTAATATTAATTCATTAAGCTAATTTGGTGAAGGTTGTAACTTTATAGATTAAATTCAAACTATATCTAGTTGCGGTAATATATATTAAATTCAAATTCTAGCTAGTTGCGCTAATATATATACGAGACGGACATATCTCATTATTGTGAAGCTCAAAGCTCGGTCGAATTGTACGTGCTCTGAGGCGATATCTCTAACTTATATATAGTTTGTTTTTAGTTTTTTTGGTGTCAGGTTCTCGCTTTATTCGGCTGATGCATCTAACTCATAAGCAAAAATTTGTGTGTGGCTTGTTGAGTATATGATTGTCTGGATCTAAAAAAAATTCTATTACTTTACTATATGATATTTTTTTAGTCAGAAATGTCATAATTCATGTATAAATGTAATAAGATCAGATGAGTTAGATTTAAACAAGATGGGTTAGGAAAAAATAACAGCATGTCCATTTCTACACTCGATTACCACCCAATTATTAAGAATGTAATTATGCATTCTAATCCAACAGACATACCTTTTCTTATTATATAAACGACATAATCATATACATTTACATATATGGAAATTAGACCCCATTCATATATAATAATTTATCTAAAGTAAAATAAATTAGACCCCATTCACATATAATTTATCTAAAGTAAAATTTAATTACATAAAGATTCTAAACTCTCTCATTACCTCACTCAGACACACACTCACTCTAAATCTCTCACCCCTCTCTATATAAGGATACCAACAACATACACCATTGATCACAACACCAGCGAATGTCTCTACCTTACTTCAATATGGAGTTTCTTCCTTATAACTCTCTCTTGTTATTGCTTCCTCTTATTTTCCTTCCTTCTCTATACTTTTTCATTACATCTAAAGCCAAGAAAAATGTTATTGCAGAAAAACCCAACTTTCCTCCTAGTCCTCCTAAGATACCTATCCTTGGTAACTTCCATCAACTTGGTTCGCACCCTCATCGTTCACTTCATAACCTATCTCAAAAATACGGTCCGGTTATGCTTCTACAGCTCGGCCGTATACCCACGCTCATAATTAACTCAGCTGAAGCTGCAAAACAAATATTGAAAACACATGATCTTGAGTTTTGTACTAGACCTGATTTGGTTCGTCCAAAGCGTCTTACGTATAATAACTTAGATATTGCTTTTGCACCTTACGGTGAGTATTGGAAAGAGGTTCGAAAAGTAAGTGTACATGAATTGCTAAGTATGACCAGAGTGCAATCCTTCTCGGCAGTTCGACAAGAAGAAGTTGCAGATATGATAAAATCTATCTCTGCTACTTCTTCTGCTTCTGCTCCTATTGATCTGTTTGAAAAATCCTTAAGTTTATCTGACAAAATTATTTCAAGGATAGCCTTTGGTAAGAGGGCTCAAAAGGGAGAGAAATATGAAAATGGTAGACTAAAAGAAATTATATACGAAGCCATGGCCGCGCTGGGTTATATGCGCGCGTCTAATTTCTTCCCTGAGGTAGGGTGGATTCTTGACAGACTCTCTGGAGCATATTGGGCAACTGAAAAAAGTTTCCATGATTTTGATAAATTTTTTCAACAAGTCATCGACGAACATCTTGATCCAGCAAGACAAAAGGCTGAACACGATGATATCATTGATGTTCTGCTCAAACTTGAAAAGGACAATCCATCTTCTACAGTTCATTTCACTCACGATCATATCAAGGCAATTCTTACTGTAAGTTTTTCTCATCAACTCAACTTTAATTTCTGTGATATAAATGTCTTGGGCATGCACATGATCCATACATGGATTTTTGATTCCATAATTCTATCCGAGGACGCCCTTGAAGCTTATTTGTTGGCAATAAACTTCAAACTGGACCAATGTTAAACCAAAGACTGTTATTGGACAAAAATCATGTACCACACAACAAATGACCCTTCTGATTAACTATGCCAGTCTCACTATCACATAATCAACTACGCGGTAAAATAACCGGTTCATATATATATTTTACGAATCTTTTATAATTATTTGTTCATATTTTTTCTTGTTTTATTTGATTTCTTCCAGAATTTGTTTATTGCCGGGGTAGACACATCAGCTGTAACCATAAACTGGGCAATGGCAGAACTTATTAAAAATCCTAAAGCAATGAAAAAAGTACGAGACGAAGTTAGAAGCTACGTCGGTAAAAGCAAAGACAAGGTAGAAGAAAAGGATCTTGACCAATTCCCATACCTAAAGATGGTAGTGAAGGAGACCTTACGGCTACACCCTCCAGCTCCATTTTTGCTTCCCCGAGAGAGTATGACATACAGCAAGATAGGTGGGTACGATGTATACCCAAAAACAAGAGTCCTTATAAACGCATGGGGAATAGGGAGAGACCCAGCATGTTGGGAAAAACCAGATGCATTTTACCCAGACAGGTTCGTAGACAGCTCATTCGACTTCACAGGACAACAGAGTTTCGAACTTGTACCTTTTGGAGGAGGTCGACGAGGTTGCCCTGGTGTTAACATGGGGCTCGTAACTATAGAGCTTGCACTCGCAAATTTGTTGTACTGTTTTAATTGGGAGTTGCCAAATGGGTTGAAGAAAGAAGATGCAAACATGGAGGAAGTGGCTGGTACTATTGCTGCTCATATGAAAGATCCTCTATACCTTGTACCTATTAAGGTATAAGCGTAAAGTAATTGGGTCACCGAATGCATCAAGGTCGTTGTTTATAGTGTATTCAGACTTGATTTGGATGTATTATTGTTGGTGCTTTGTGTGTGGTTCGAATATGCACGCTGTTTTGTGTACTACAGCTTGTTTTTCTTTGGTTTGGCTCATCCTTGTGGCGGTCATCCTTTGTTTTTGTTGCTTTTAATAAAATGTGTACAAAAGTGTGAAAATGAAGTCTTGTTTTGTTTGAAACACAAGAGTAGTTCAAATGTCAGATACATGTCTTTGGGTAAATATTATCTGCAGTGTTCTAGCGTGGAAAATTAAGCTATCGCAGCCGGCCGGTGAAACGGCTCTTAATTATTTAAGAATGTAGATACAAAATACCGCACACCAATAATGTATGCGAAATAATGATCACCAAGACTAAGCGAAGACTATCGCGTAAAGCTTGTTCAGAATGATGCACCAGATGACGTCAGCCTAATCACGAGTAACGTGTGAAGATTGTGCGAGGTCATAGAGTGCGTGCGAAAAGAGTCAATGTAAGCGTGCGTTAGTGACGCACGCCAGATCCGAAAATAAGGGCGTTATTAGCTATCATCCACTATGTAATCTTGTATTGAGAGGGATCTTTTTGGGGGAGTTTTGATGAGTGCCAAATATTGCATATATTTATCCCTTTTTGTTGGCATTTAACTCATCTTTTATGCATTAATTCTACATTTTATCCCATATTCTGTATTTTCATTGTTTTCAAGAATAAATATTTTTATTAATTAATTTTGCATTTTTAGGTAATAAATAAAGTCTGGATGACTTGCGGAGCAAAAAGAGCAGAGAAGTAGTGAAAAGCCGGGAGAAATCACCCAAGGAAGCCGCGAAGAATGGTGCGCACAACCTCATTTTCTACACACAAAAACGCCTCCGTTCTCAGCCATCAGATCAGTTCTCAGAAGCATCCGATGGTCGCTCCTTCATAGAGCATCAAAATCTGAAGTCTCTGCCAAGCACCACAGCGCTGAAATTCCAAGCCTTCAGATTAGATGGTAGTTGAATCCAACGGTCGCTCCCTTGCTGTTCATCAACGTTGTATATTTCCGCCTTACACTACAACACCTAACCCCATCTAGAGCCGTTAACTTCGTTGTATCAAAAAATCTGACGGTCGCTACAAGCTTCACTTCACATCACCATCCGATCCACCTACCAGCTTCGCATCTCGCGGCCCATCTCACGAAACATCATCTCTTGATGAACCCGCCTCACACCCTAGCGACCGAACCCATCCACCTAACCAAACACGCCCCCTACCCCAAACTCAGTCGAGCCACTCTCCCCCATTCCTCTCTGCAACTTCACCACCGTCTTCAACAGAACCATGTCCACCACCTTCTCCACCTCTGTCACCACCTGCTCCGCCACCCACTCTGTCACCACGTCAAACAATGATAACCCATCATTGTTCCCATCTCCCTAGTCCATCTAATTCACTTATTCCACACATTCTCTGCCCGAAACCCTAAAGTGTGAAATAGGTAAATTAGGTTGAGCTAGAGTGAAATTGAAGGCATGGAGAGGTAGAGAAGGACAAATAGAGTAATGGGTCGAGTTCAATTTGATGTTGCTACATCAAATTAGGTGAGTAATTACCAACCCTAGCTCTGTCAGTTTGGGGATTTTTATTGTAGAACCCTAATTGTGTTGTGGGTATAAATATGTAGTGTGGGAGTGTTGTAGAAACTTTATGCTTGGAGTAGCCAACATCCAGGACTTTCATGTCCTGTTAATTTTCAGTTTCAGCTCAGTTCATGTTTCAGTTCAATTTCAGTTAAATGTGTATGTTTTAATTTCTTGCTTTGTCACTGTTAAATGTGCTTATGTTATGTTCTGTTAATGTTATGTGCTTGTTTAATTTCATGTTTGATTTCCAATTCATTCCTGTTACATTAGTCCTGTTAACATGTGTTGTTGTTCACTGCCATGTAATGTTTGTGTAATGTCATGTTTAATTCACTGTCATTTGAAGGAATGCTAGGCTAGATACTTTTGAAGCATTGAACTAATTGTGCAATGGAAGAAATCAGTGCTTATAGCAAGCTGATTTTCTTGCCATTCCTTGTGTATGCTTAGATTGCAATGTGCTGATTGTGCAATGGAAGAAATCAGTGCTTATAGCAAGCTGATTATCTTACCATTCTATTTGTGATTGCCTGTATTCTTGCCTTAGTTTTGCTCCATGTTAGCTTCACCATCCCCCCTGCCTTAGGCTAATTGCCTTTGTGTCACTTTCACTTTGCTCCATTTTGTTTTGTTTTTGTTCACTGTTTTGTTGCTGTTTAGTTTTTAATCTGTTTAGTCTTTGCTGTTTTTGCCAATCTTTTGTTCTCTGGTTTGCTTCCATCTTTGGCCTTTGGCCACTGTTTTGCTTTCCTTCCCCCACTGCTGCTGTTGCTTTCCTGTCCACTGCTTGTGCAGCTGTTGTACAGTGCTGCTGCCATCTTTTCTTTCTCACTTGCCCTGCAGCTGCTGCAGCTGCTGCTGCTGCCTTTCTGCAGATGTTGCTGCCACTCCACTTCCCTTGCAGCTGCCCTGCTACTGCTGCTGTTGCTGCTTCCTCCCGAAGCCCACAGTTCACTAAGCCACAGATCCTCAAGTCCAGCCACAGTCCATTTTTAGCTCAATCCCATTGAGCCCAAAAGCCCAGAGCACAACTTGAGCTCATCAGAAGACCAAAACAAAAGCCCAAGGTTTAGTTCATTGAGGCCCAGTTCAAGACCAAGCCCAGGTTTGAACCAAATTCAAAAGCTGAGCCCAATTCAATCAATTGTGGGCTTAACCCAAAAGCCTGAACTCACTGTAAGGCCAAAGCCCAGTTACACTTCAAAGACCAACTGAGCCCAAGCTCAGTTCAACCCATTTCAAAGGGTATTCAAAGCCCAACAGAAATTTAGGAACCCAAAATAGTTAGAACACTCCCAAAACACACCCGATCTCTGTGGATCGACCCGTACTTGCACGAGCTACAACCGACGACCGTGCACTTGCGGTATTACTGTAGGCCCGCGTTTCATTGCGCTTAATTTTATACATATCTCCGGGTCCACCAAGTTTTTGGCCGGGGATAATTTTTACACCTTTTAGAAGCCTACCAAGTTTTTGGCGCCGCTGCCGGGGAATGTTTTGCATTTAAATATAATATCTTTGAGGCCTATCAAGTTTAGACAAGGAATTTAGGAGAGAGGAAGATTGTTTGTTCTCCAAGTTTGAGTTCTCTCATAATCTTGTATCCAAGTTAAAGATTTAATGAATATTCTTATGAGTCTGATGATGATTACTTGAGTTATTCTAGATTTCAATAAGGATGTGGTTGTAGGATTTCCTGCAACTACATTTTGGCGCTAGAAATCAGCTTGGAGTGATATACCCTGTTGATGGAGTTTCTTGAAAACAAATTAGAAGATCTTCATAATCTTGGAAAAGTTTGAAAGATTCAGTGAACAATCTTTGTTGTTTCAGAAAAACATTCATTGTTAGTAAATTGTTATATACATAAAAGATGGTGAGACAAGCAATTGCAGCAGAACAAGTGGTAGCAATTAGAAGGAGTAGAAGAATTGCTGGTAGAAGAAGGAGTGAAATTGCTGAATCTTCGAGGATGGGAGAGAGAAACAATAGAGGAAATCAAGTCCAAATTCAAATTCAAAGCGAACTAGTGCAGAGTAGAATCATCGATTACGATAGAGTAAGCGTTCATACTTCACAAACAGATTCAACAAAAGAAGAAGGAGAGCGAAGAAATGTATAGGAAGGACTTATAGAAGGTAATGAAGAGAACGTGACAATCGAAGAACTTCGACAGCGCGAGGAGTGTGCGAATCTAATGCGACAGAATAATGAGTTAAGAGGAGAGAACCTAAGGTTGCAAGAGAAAAGATCAAGACGCACCACACGCTCCAGGTCAAGGTCTAGTAGAAGAGATATAAGACAAGAACCACCTCTGGACAACATTGTCGAGAACTTTCAGACAAATGAGGATTTACAGGATCTACGCAGTTAAAAATTTCACAGAACAACAACCGATTGATGATCAGTACGTACAACATGGCGAAGATTACCGCACACAAGCGGGTAACGACGATAATAGGCGTGAACAACGCGATGAACGGTATCTAGTTCGTCATGATGACTTAGAACAAGAAAGAATGATATTACAAGGAAGAGAGATGCTACAAAATCATCACGAGCGCGAAAACGAAGCTGAGATATACAATAAAGCACATACCAATTTAAGGCGCGAAAGGGAAAGACAGAGATGAACAATAGAAGCTGAAGAACGAGAATTACAAGAGGTTGTGCGTCAAAACAATTATAAAAATCGAGTGAGAAGACGCGAACATCACCGCATACTCCATAACCAGAATGAGGAAGTTGATAGAAAACAGGGAAGGATTTTACCACAAGACAGAGAAACGACAAGAATTCCACAGCATCACATAGAGAAACATGAAAGATATAATGAACCTCAAATGCATGCAAGGGATGAAAGAGAGAGGCGTAGGAGAAGAAGAGATGAATCAGAAGAACAAGAACTACAAGAGGCAATACGACAAAATAGGAAAAAAATCAAGAAAGGCAAGTAAGGTTGAAAAAGCCAATGCAACAAGATCAAGTGGTGAATGAACAAATCTTAAGAGAGTTAGTAGAGGTAAGAGAAATGATGACAACAAGAAGATAGGGAGGAAGGAGACAATTAGATGAGGCCATTGAAGAAGCAGGAAAAACATCATTTGCAAGACAAATACAGTTGACGGGAATACCTTTTAAGTGCAATTTACCTGTGTTCACTAATATTTTTGATGGAACGACCTGTGCGGTACAACACATCAAAGCTTATGTGAGATCTTTATTACAGTGGGAAGATCATGATGCGGTTCTATGCAAGTATTTTCCATCCAGCTTATCAGGAGAAGCTCTGAAGTGGTTCGAAGGCTTACCCTCGGGAAAAATAAGGTCATTTAACCATCTACAATCAATATTACTTGGATCGTATATCAACAATAATGTATTACGCACAGGCATAGAAGAGGTGTTTGGTCTGCGAAGAAGGAAAAATGAGAGCTTGCGAAGTTTAACCATGCGGTGGAGGACCATGTGTAGTAACATGGATGGTCGGGTGGCTGAGAGAAACTTCATACTAGCATTTATAAACGCACTCTTCCTAACAGACTTGTTGTACACACAAATATTCAGAATCAAAAATACCATATCAATGACAGAGCTACGCGAGCATCTGGAAGGGTACATCGCTCTTGAATAAAAACATAATGAAATGGAATCTTACCGTGTTGCGAACACGATTACAAAAGCTGGGAATGCAAGTATACTTCCAAAAATAACGAAGACAGTCGCAAGCACATCTCAAGGAAAAAAAGAAAAGATGATGGTTGAAGATCAACAGAAACTAGTGGCAATGGGTAGTCGGGATCAAGAAGAATTTGAAAGAGAAAGACAGTTCAATAATCATGGAGGAAATAATAAGATTCAAAGACTTGATAGCCAGCCAGAAGGGTATGAAGGCCAAACGCAATACTATAATCAAGGTCAAGGAAGCAATAAAATATTCTGGGAGCACATAAAGATGCCACATCTAACTACTGAAATAGACAAAATCTGGGAAGCAATAATTTTGATGGAATGAGCCACCGCCAGGAAGGAGAAGTGGAGAATTCTGTGCTTACCATCGCTTCCACGGCCACACAACAAATAATTGTAGGAATGTGAGGAAGATCATACGAAGAATGATTGATCAGAGGAAGTTAAATCATTTTCTGGTACAACAACCACAAAATTTACCACCACCAGAAGGTGATGCATCAGGTGTGGAGAAAGGAAAGAATACATATTTGATTGAAGTTGGAGCAAAGGCGAAGAACCTATATTGTAATTCCATAATACATTCATTCAAGAGCATAGAGGACTTTCATGATAACATCTTAAGCCGAGTTTTCGCAAGAGACAGTGATGGAAGAGAAATATTAAATTTGGCGAAGATGTCACCCTTGAAGGAATGACAAAAGCAACCTATTTCTTTTATCGCAGAAGAAGTACTAGGAGGAGGAGAACCACGTGATAACCCATTAGTAGTTAAATGGGAAATTGATCTAATGGCAAGACACGATGAAGAAGAAGAGGAGAACATGGACACATGGGCCATCAATAGGATATTAATTGATCCCGGCAGTTCAGTTGATATTCTGTTTTATCACACATACAAGACTATGGGTGGTAGAGACGAAGAACTAATTCCATCTACTTATAAGATTTATGGTTTCAACGGGACAGCCAACAAGCTAAATGGGGAAATAACAATGTGAATTCCTCTAAAGAGCATATCATATGAGATAGTGTTCTGCATTGTTGACGTAGAATCAACCTATAATGCTTTGATCGGAAGACCATGGTTACACGTTATTCTAGGAGTGGCGTCAAATTTCCATCAATGCATCAAGTTCCCACTACCTCAAGGTGTTGGAGTAATAAGAGGAGATCCGATTGAAGGAAGAACCTGCCATGAGGTTGATGTTGACAAGTGTGAAGAACGCGCAAGCAAGAAAAGAAATTGGAAACAACAGACACAAGAAAGTCAGCGAAGTGAAAGACTGATGGTAGATGTTGTCAGTAAAGAAGGTTAAATAAGAAATACTTCCAAAAATGCGATAACAACCGCACAAGAATATAGGCATAAATTCCATGAAGGAGATTTAGTACTGAGGCAGAAGCCGAGTTATCAGAAAAGTGGTAAAGGAAATGTGGAAAACATGTGGGAAGGACCATATAGAATAAGAAAGTTGGTTGGGAATGGAAAGTATGAGTTGGCAGATGAGAAGAATGGAGCATTATCTAACGAGCTATGCAGTCAAAAGTATCTGAAGAAATACGGTATTTGCGGCAGTTATCGCACAACCGAAGAAATGGAACTCATCCGAATCAATGTATTGGATAACATACTCGAACTTCAGGAAGCGCGGAAGGAGAAAGAAGCAAGAAAGAAATCTTGGATAACATACTCGAACTTCAGAAAGACAATTGTCAGTGATGCGAATAAGAAAAGATAAGAAGATAGCAGAATTGTATTAATCATATATATGAATATGATATTATACCAAAAAAAAGGCAAAAATAAGACCTTCTAATAAGACCTTAATAGAAGGCATCAGAAGTAAAGACTCCAATTAGGGAGGCTAGCTAACCAATTATGGCGTGCACCCTAGTTTGCATACAGCAAGAGGCAATAATAATACCTAATGCACGTCATAATTGGGAAAACCTGGTTAGCATGACTCAAGTGAAAGCTACATCGACCCTGGAGCTTGAGTCATGGAGATTTTGGGTGAAATAAAAGCACATCCAGGAGAGGCGCCTAAATCGTAAGATTAAGGTGAAAATATCTCTCCTAAGGAGTGCAGAAACTCGATCAAGGCGCCGAGGTACACGGTTGAGTCAAGAGTGCCTGGGGCGTCTGGAGCGTATCTGGCCGCTCTTGACAAGTCTTGACTATGATGCACTCGGTCCGAAGAAACCCTACTTAGGGTGCGGTCTTGTAACCATAAGCCACATCGGCAGAAGGATAAGAGGCCGCGAAAACAACTGGTTGTTGCATCACTGGATGGGAGTACCCCACCCTAACCCGGTAGGGGTAATTCTCCTTGAAGGTGAAGTCAGGGGGAATATAAGGACAACACCTCCATTAGGGAGCTGAATTGTGTCAAAAGACGCAAATATCATGAGGCTTTTTACTCACGGGAGTATTAAGGTTGTCGTATTTGCGCGGCAATAAAACCTGAAGAGGCAATAATATAAGAAGATGATAAGGTGAGATCAATGGGTCATTGCACGAAAGTGTAAAGACCTCCTGCGATCTCGTCGCACATGAACAAAATCATATACTAGGCGAAATAAGACCTGATGAGAAAAATAAGACAGGAGTTAATGATCATTGTTTTGCAGGATACACTAATGAGAAGAGCAGTTAAGCTTGCGAATATAACCGCATATGGAAGGGGAATTTCCCACTAGAAGAAATCAACAGATATATAAATGTGGCACATTAAAACAGAATATAGCTGAGGCAACAAAACAAGGTACAAAAGTAAAATGAGATAAGATAAGGTAATTGATACAAATAGAAACATAATAGATCACCACACAAGTTAAGTACATACATACATACATAATAAAAAATAATCTTTTATCACTCAATACTTGCTTAGTTCACTCATGTGGTGACAACTAACAGAGACAAGTATGGGAATGCAAGCATATAAAAGGGTGTTATTCGCCCCCATATGATAGATTTACGCACAGATTATGTTATTTGTAGTCATAAGTAAAAAATTATGAGAAGGCGAGGGTACCCAAATATACCTCAAGCTAAAACTTTTCCTTCCTATAAGTCCTTTATCCGAAAGTGATTGTCTATGGACTGAGTCGAGACAATATAACAAATCGGTTCACACCTCGTGTGATTGTCTATGGATACGAGATCGATACAATACAACGACGAAGTGTGTTTTACTTGATACAAAGGTTCGGACTTATCCTAACACAATAGGATTGCTTCTCAAGTAAATAGGAATTAACATTTGTGTAATTTACTTTAATTATAATAAAACAATTATAATGCGGAAATATAAAGTAAATGACACATCAAGATTTTGTTAAAGAGGAAACCGCAAATGCAGAAAAACCCCGAGACCTTGTCCAGAATTGAGTACTCTCAGGATTAAGGCGCTATACAAAATAAAACAACTTCGTATAGTTGAGACCAAGCAACTAAACCTATAGTTCACCTAGTTCCGTCTGTATTCTCACTCCTCCGACCTGTAAACAAGTGACGTACTTGGACCAATTCCTTTGGTTCGTATTCCAAACAGTAAAGGAACAAAAAATCTATTTGGTGTTAACTCTCTTCAACCAAGTGATATGAGTTGGACAAAGGCTCTTCTGTTTATCTTAAGATAAACTCCTTTGCCAGGTTCCAAGATCTATCTTATGTTCAATCACCAAAAGGTAATCGTTAAAATTTTTGCAATCAATACCTTTAATCCCAAGGAAACGTATTGATGCCGATCTACAAAACTATTCTATCAAAGTACCACAAGGATAAATCGATTATAATTGGATCCTCTTTTACCGAAACAAGTATTGTGCACACCAAAGATTTATATAACCAAGTCATAAATATTCTATCTCTTCTTTGTCTTCAAATCTTCTTATATCTTCAATAAACACCTGCACACAACTACGTGAATCTCTTGTGATCAATCACGCATAGAACGGAGTTTGTTAACAATGGATTATCACGAGATCGTCTTTAGCACTAATAACAGTCTAAAGATCCCTTTCGAAACCTTGAACTAGTTTGAGTGAATCTTATATCAAAAGAGAAGATTCTCAAGAATAAACAAAATAGGTGCAATCAAAGTTCAACCACCGTTAGTCAATCAAATCAATATGAAAACAAAAGATAAATCGCAATTATTTAGTTTCCCACCAACGATACGCGCTAGAGCTTCTCAATCCCAAAGAAGACTTTAAACTGAGCGTCCCTAAGAGATTTCTCCTAATTAGGTTACTCTCCTCTCCGAATAGGCGGCTTCACCAGTAACAGTACAACAGAGAAAGTTTACAGTCACGAAGGATTAGTTTGCCAGAAATGCAAACTTCAAGTATTTATAGACAAGGAAGTTTGGACACCAAGTAATTTCCAAAACCAAAAATATTCTCAAGATATTCTATAATAATTTTTGTATTCGTTTTTCATAATTCCTGAGAATGGTTTGTCCAAAATATTGATCGAAAATCTCCTTGGAAAATCTTTAACTAGCGAATGCACATTACTAATTCTTATTTTCCATATATAATTAAAAGATTCTTAACTTATTTAATTTCGACCCTGGGATTTACTTCCTTCTTAGCCGTTAAGGAATATCATTGAAGAATAAAAAATATATGCATCACTTCACGTGTTCAAAGTGTGTCGACATCCTTTCTTTGTAAGTCCTCCTTCATACTTACTTACTTGAAACCGATTTACCACACTTCCAAACAAGTTTAGAATTGGTTCATCTAACTTTCAAGAATTATGTGATTGATCAAGTAACACTCAATCACAAATCATGGGTTTAACGGTTCTACAAAAACAAGTTTCGGTTATACCTCCATGTGAGTATTGTGCATAGTCACACTAGCTTCCCAGAATTTGGTTGACTAGGTACTAGGATCGGTTCCCCACATATATATGGTATTTAACTCATATGTGTTGCACATGTCCATAGAATCGGTTCCTCTTTGCCTAAAAACGTGTTGCACATTTCCATAGGATCGGTTCTCCTTTCTGCTATAAACCTTGTTGCACCCCATACAAGGATCGATTCCCCATAGTGATGTGTTGCACCTATTACTAGGATCGGTTCCCCTTTACCCAGTGTTAGGCCTTAGAAACTACACAAACTCGATCATACCATCAGGTGATTACTTAAGATCGGTTTCACTAACAAAAGGCATACCAATGCAAAAGTCAGGCCTCATGTGAATAGTTTTACCAAGAACACAAACACGTCATGAGAGGTTATACTAATCACACATATTGGTCATTCATAATATATGCAATGAAGAACAGCCCCAATAACGCCTGGCGATTTCCTTTTCGGTTCACAAACAAAGTTCATGAACTTACTTCCTTAAAACACATGTAAGAACATTGTTTCCTATGATGAAATCCTCACCTCATACCCATACATAATCACAATATCATTCATAGGATTATGTTGATGTCTTATCTACAAAGTTTAATGGTTAAGCAATAAACCTCGTATTGTATTCCTTAATACTATGTCTATCTAGAGTGTTCATGCTTCGCAGTTTTGTTTTCAATATGCACGACTTAAAAGATATGTTAGGGAATGAAACTGTTCAAGTCAAATATCACTAACCTCAAGTGGAAGGATGATGTTGTGGTTGTAGCTCCGTACTTATTCACTTCTTCAAGTCTTCGCAATACTTGTAATGTCTCATATCCTAATACTTTCAAGCTAACCTATACGAAGTTGACTCTAGTACATTTAATCAAGCGACTCTTAAATGAGTTTTCTTTCACTAAAATATGACAACCAAACTTGACATATCAATGCTTGGTGGTTCAACCGAGCTATGCTCTAACAAATTATAACTGGTAATAACAATTTTTTATGCTATGTGCTATTGCCGTCAAATTAACTCCAGTTGTTAGAAAAAACAATTTTTTGTAGATGCAGATATGTCACAAGGAAAGTTTACAATAAGAGATCTCAAATAATTTGCTTTGAAGAAGAAGCTTCAAAAGTTAGAAAATATCTGATGTACAAAGAACTGACAAAAGATTTACAAGCATGACAAGATAGAAAGGATCTGCAAGAACAAAGAGATACTTCTCGCCTGTGTTATCTTCATTAGTTTCAGAACTGTTATCTTCTTCATCAATCTCTTCATATTCTTCGTCTTCTCCTTCGCTATCAGAGATATCGGAACTCTCTTCATTAGGAGGAACATCAACAAGATCATACTTTGAGACAGGAACGCCATTGTCCGCACAAACTTTCTTAATAGCAGCATCTTGGACGCGAATAGCTTCCTTGCTATTCTTGGAAACAGTGACAACAAACTGCTTCTTAAGCCTACGATATTTGGAATCACGAGCGGAAAGCTTCGCCTCAAGAACCTTAATCTGCTCATAAGATTAACATCACTTAAGAATATTTTTTCAAGACATGACGAACAGAAAGGCATAATAAATAACCTTCTTTATTAGAGATAATATCCTTAACCAAGGTGGTATTATCCGGTTCAAGACTAACATTGATAGCTAAGTCATTCCTAGCATTATCTAAGACTCTAGCAGCCCAGTCAAATTCAGCCTCATTTACTATAAGAAGACGAGAGCGAATCCAATTCCCTCGCTCGATCAATGCGTTATTTTCGCTTAGAGCAAGATCTCGCTCTATTTGAACTTGAAGGATGGTTTCTTGAAATTTCTTCAAAGATATATCACCTTTGAGAGCAACTTGATCTTTTTCATTAATAAGAGTATTAATTCTTGCTTTTAAAACCTTAATCCTCTCTTTGGATTCGAAGAAGCGACGTTTAAAACCATTACATAAAGATAAAGCACTACTATGTTCAATACTAAGAAGTTGATACTTCGCCTTGAGTTCCAAAGGAAAGATTTCTTAATTCGCCATCAGAAATGTTATTTAGAGAAGCATTAAGATGCTCAAGAAGAGTATCATCATCAACAGATGATGAAGAGATCGAAATAGAGAGGATGCCTCATCAGTAAGACGATAAATTTCTGCAAGAATACATAATCAAGAAGGGATGAAGGTAACAAACAGATAAAACAGGAGAAATAAAGAGTTACGCACCAACTAACTGCTCGTTTCTATTCTTAAGATCAGATATATTGTTCTTATAAGAAGAAACATCAGTTTCTAGTTGCCTGTTCTTCTTGCGAAGATCAGACGAATCATCTTCATGAGTGGAAATTTGGGCCTTGAGTTTAATATTTTCAGCCTCAAACTTGCGAAGTCTTCTCTGATAATGTGAAGAAACCACATACGAAGAACGGGCCACCTGTGAAGATAAAAGATGAGTATAAGGATATACAACATAAAAACACTACAAAGAAAGTGCAAAGGCATAAAAAATTACCATATACCCAAGCTAGTATTGAAAGATTGGACTCAGAGATGAGGCAACCCCGTGAAGGGAATCATCGTCCAAAGTGGGAGCATCTAATATCTTCGCAAGGGTATTACATGTGCGAGTTAAGGAATCATTTCCGACTGCTGACATAAAATCAGAGAAGATACCAGATAGTTGATCCATTGAAGACTTGATTGAGGGATCTTCAGCGAGAAGATTATCATCATCATCACTAGAGTGGGAACTTGAAGAAGAGGGAGAATGAGCTTTCCGCTTCTTTGAAGAATTCTTGGAAAAGGATTAGAAGAAGTCTTTTTGCCGCGAATTACACCCTTACCTTTAACACCTACAGCTTCGTCAGAACCACCAACCTCTCAACCTTCAACCTTCGCACACAGACGAAGATAAGAAACAGAGGCAACAATGTTGTTAAAATATGAGTGAAGGTATTTCTTACATCGTCAGTGATCTAACGTAATGCTTCCAACATGCTCTGTCTCCCATAAAGCCTTAGATCCTTCTTCAATTTGGCAATCTGAAATTCCTTAAAGATTAGTAGAGAAAAAAATAGAGTTAATGAAAAGTAAAACAAGCGAAATCATGAAAAACATACCACAATCTCTCTCTCTGTCCACTTGAACTTCCAAGCACTGTAAACGGGAAATCCCTCGAGAAGAGGATTAATTGATCCATCAACATTAACACCAGTAATGTAAGGTCCTTTTAGGATGATGGGGAAGACGTTCCAGCAATCATCCTTTGAATGACGGGTGGAGTTGTTGGTTTTGTCATGAAAATCAATATCTCGTATGATTCTATTGTCTTTCTCAATGCCATCCTTCCTTTACAAGCGAACGCCCCAACAAAATGACTCATGCTTTACGATAACAATATCATATTGAGCGAAGAAATTCTCTACTGTATACTCTTCAGGATTTACCTCTAATCCGCATACTCCGCTTTTCTAGCCTTTTTGGGGTAGAGGGATTCTAATCCAGCTGCATGAAGAGCATATTCTACCATAATTCTGATACAACCTCCGCTCAGTTGATAGACCGCACGTGCGAATCTCGCATCAGAAAGGATTCTATAGAATAAAGGAATCTGAGAATTATAGAGGGGAATGGGAAGCCTAGCGAGGATTTGTCCAACTGAAATTATGACCTTTTGGTCATTCCAGTGATCGAGCGAGAACCATCTAGGGTTAATAGTAGAAGTGGATTTTGAATTAGGAGGAACAGACAACGTAAAACCCCTATTTTTGAACTCCTCTTGAATTCTATTGAATTCTTTATTGTTCTTCCATCCAGATGGAGACACTTTTTAGTATGGGAATAGGGGAATTTGAAAAAACGATAATCAAAGATGACCAAATAAATCAGGATCAGGATGATCATCAAAATATTGGAAGTAAAAGAACGAAGACGAAGAGATAAGAAGATAAAAGTGAAGAAAATAATAAAAACAGAGTAAGATGGAGATCAATGTTAAAGGGTTGAATCAGAAGAACAATAGCAGAAGAAAATAATAAGTTGCAAAGAATAAAAAGAAGAAGGAAGAAGACAGTCGAGAGTAAATAAGAGATTTACTCCCGATTCCCAAGATATTTACTCCATTAATGCGATGATTGAAACTGAAGGGATAGGAAGAGGCGGTTACAAGAGACATGTCATATAATGAATGGATGAAAAGACACGCGTACATTGGCATGCCTAAATTAAGGAAGTGTGTCGGCAGAGAAGAATACGAAAAGATGAATGGGTGCGGCAATATAAATTGAAGGTTCTCACATCGCCCTCTTTTACAAAGAAACGACGTGAGATGAGGCAAAATATAGATACAAAATACCTCACACCAATAATGAATGCGAAATAATGATTATCAAGACTAAGAGAAAACTATCGCGTAAAGCTTGTTCAGAACGACGCACCAGATGATGTCAGCCTAATCACGAGTAAAGTTTGAAGATTGTGCGAGGTTATAGAGTGCGTGCGAAAAGAGTCAATATAAGCGTGCGTTAGTGACGCATGCCAAATCCGAAAATAAGAGTTTTATTAGCTGTTATCCACTATGTAAACCCCTATATAAGGGACCAAGCGACCTTGTATTTAGAGAGATCTTTTTGGGGGAGTTTAAACATTAGGAGAGAGAAAGATTGTTTGTTCTCCAAACTTGAGTTCTCTCATAATCTTGTATCCAAATTAAAGTAATGAATGTTCTTATGAGTTTAATGATGATTACTTGAGTTATTCAATAGATTTTAATAAGGACGTGGTTGTACGATTTCCTGCAACTACAAAGAAGCAACTGTTTTTGGCCTTTTGCCGGTGAGCACTCCACCAGCAAACAGTTACGGCATCCTTCCTATCTATGAGCTGGCTAAATGAATATTTTCACCGGATGTCCACATAAGGGGTAGGTATTATGCCGAGCAGCGCCAAAAACAATTAATTAATCTATAATACAAAAATGCTAGAAACAAAGCCAAAGGGATCAAACATAAATAATAGCAGTCCTACGTCCAAAAATAGTCTTAAAATAGCATCAGTCAATTACTCATTGCATAGCTTATAATTAAACAAAAATAAAACAACCTCATCAACCAATGCAGTTTTCTATTAGTGAGATGTTTGGATATTGTAGCTGAATCTTCGTAATAAATGATTTGAATCTTCGATTGGGAATTGCCAAAAAGATTGAAGAGAGAAGACATACACATGGAGTCAACTTGGTGTAAGATACCCACTTGAGCTTGTACCCATCAAGCATGTGGCTAGGAAATCCGATGAGGAAAAAATAAAACTGGTGCTAAATGTATATGGTTGATATTAATTGCATCGGTGATTGATGGTTGTGTGCTAAGTGAATATGGTAGTAGTTATTTGTATGTCATGCCTAAATCCGAAGGATTTGTTTGTTGCTTTTGATACCATGACGAGTTGGCTCCTCTTGGGAACTCTATCCAGATAACTTCTCAGAGCAAGAATGCATAGAACTTTAAAATCAATACGAGGTTTACAAAATGGATATCAGAACCAAGGATGCGCTTAAAGAATTGAATGGCAATAGCAGTCTAGATAAGAAAATAGTTGAGACAAGAAATGATATTGGTTTTGCTCTTCTTCTTTTTTGTTTCAAAATTCATATTGTTTACATTCTGTGTGTATTAAGCTTATAATGTTGTCCATCATTAATCTTCCCGGTGGCTATCCTTACGGTTGAAAGAGCCTGTTCTAGTATGAACATAGTAAAGTCTTGTCTCTCCTACGAAATAGATCACGTTATTTTTATTCAGTAGTTTTTTTTTTTTTAATGATGATCAATCACGTTATCCTCAATTTTTTTATTTATCTTTTACCATATTTTGATCATTCACTCACCGGCTGTGGTGATTGTATATATAATATTGAACAGAAAAAAAAAAGTGATATTGCATGTTTATGAAGCTTTCATTCATATATATTACTACGCCCCTCTTATCCAACATATTTTACTCAAACTCTTCGGATTAGACGTCCTTTCATTCACTGTTAGACCTAACCCTCATGTTCATTTTTCTGATCAAAACAAAACAAAATAAGAAGGAAAAAAAAAACCTCATGTTACACGGAGTAATGTTTATTAAACGAATCATGCAAAAGTATATAATAACTTTTTAAACAAGTTTTTAATAGCAACTTAATTGGGTGACTTGTTTGGTGCCGTTAATTACTCCGTGATTGCTCATTATTCAATGAAGTTTTAATTGTGATGGGTTTGAATTTCTCACCTATAAGACGCACCTCATCTTAGTGTTAGAAAGACATATACTCACTTCTTAAACCATCACCATTCACAAGAAAGGAGATAATAGTCTCCTTTCATGTAAGCTGCTATCATGGAGATTTTTTATTTCGATTTAATTCCACTTCTCCTTATTCTCATTCCTCTATATTTTCTCATCACATTTATAGGCAGAAAAGATAAAAACAAACCCAACTTTCCACCTGGTCCTCCTAAGCTTCCAATCATTGGTAACTTACATCAACTTGGGAAACCACTTCATCAAACACTATCAAAACTATCCAAAATATATGGTCCAGTCATGCTTCTACAATTTGGCAGTGTACCAACGGTCGTAATCTCCTCAGCTAAAGCTGCTGAACAAATAATGAAAACACTTGATGTTGAGTTTTGTAGTAGAGTTCAACTTGCTGGACGTAAACAGCTTTCCTATAATTACACAGATATGGCTATTGCACCTTATGGAGATTATTGGAGAGAGGTTCGAAAAATATGCGTACTTGAGCTCTATAGCAGGAAAAGGGTGCAATCGGTTATGGTAGCCAGGGCAGAGGAAATTGATATTTTGATTGATTCCATTTCATCTTCAAATACTACTCCTGTTAATGTTTTTGAGAAGTTAACAAGCTTTGGGCACAGAGCAATCTGTAGAGTTGCTTTCGGTAGCACAACCAGTCAAAGTGGGAATAGATTTGATAGTGGAAGACTTTCTAAACTTTTTCCAGAAATAGCCGTTTTGACTAGTTTATCTGTATCCGATTTCTTTCCAAAGGTAAGCTGGATAATTGATAGGATCACTGGAATTCATGGTATAACAGAAAAATGCTTCCATGATTTGGACAATTTTTTGCAGCAAATCATAGACGAACATGACAAGGAGCGACCAAAGCACGAGCATGAAGATATCATAGACGTTTTGCTCAAACTAAAGAAGGCTCAAACAAGTACAATCCGTCTTACAAACAACCATATTAAAGCAATTGTTGTGGTAATTTCTTTTACTCAATTTTCTTTATAATTAATTCGAGTAGCCGTTTGTTTGTTTTTTTCTCCAATGCTGAGTGATTTAAGAAATTCAAAAAAACTCTTACCGGAGAGATTCGGACATTTTGCATTAAGTATGAATTGGCCAACTGCGTTAATCCACTTACATAGGTGGTTTAAAAACTAGTGTTCTTGTTTTAATTTGTATAAAAATCTTGAGCACTGCAGAGTTTTTTTTCTCCTTTATTGCATGGTTTCTATTTGTTGGCATGAACTTATATGAACTATATTTATGATTTTTTGTTTAAAAACTACCAGAATGTGTACTTGGGTGGAGTAGAGACAGCAGGTAGTCTTATGACTTGGGCAATGGCAGAACTGGCTAAAAATCCCAAAGCAATGAAGAAAGTTCAAGAAGAGATTAGAAGTCATGTGGGATCAAAAGGAAATGTAGAAGAATCAGACCTCGACAATTTCCATTACTTAAAATGGTAGTTAAAGAAACTCTAAGGTTGCATCCATCATGTATATTGCTAACAAGAGAAAGCCTAAAACATAACAAAATTGATGGTTACGATATCTACCCCAAGACAAGGGTCCTGATCAACATATGGGCGCTGGGAAGAAATCCAGAGTACTGGCAAAATCCAGAAGAACTCTTGCCAGAGAGGTTTCAGGATAGCCCCGTTGATTTTGTCGAGAATTTAAATTTTGAATACATACCTTTTGGGGGAGGTCGAAGGATTTGCCCAGGATTGAATATGGGAATCGTCTTAACAGAGCTCGTCCTCACCAATGTATTGTACACTTTTGATTGGGAATTGCCAAAAGGATTAAAGAGGAGAGACCTAAACATGGAGTCATCTGGGTATATATATACACTTGAGCTTGTACCCATCAAGTATGAGGTTACGAAATCTGATTAAGAGAAATTAATAAGTTTGTATATGCATGATATTGTATGGGTGGTCGTGTGTTAAAAAATAAATGGTATTATAAAATCATATAATATTAATTCTAAAATCCATTAGGATTTGGGTAGGACTCCAATTTTCATTTGGTGCACTTGAGTATAAATCAATTCTAAAATGCTTCATTGGTGAGATACTCAAGCTTAAATTAGTTGTAATTATGTCTGAGAACATCCCACAAGAAAAAAACAAAAGAAGACCAGTGCTGAAGATCGAATCTGATATATTATATGATCGGAGAAGACCCGGACGATCAATGTAAAATTTATAGCTAGTACCATAATTTAGGAAGATACACTATATTCTTCTCTTTCACATCATCATCTACCGGGGACAATAATAATATTAATAATTTGGTTGCAATGGATTTCCCAGACGATGCTGTACCAATGAAGTTGTTGTAATGGTTTGATTTGCATCATGTTTCAAACTAGTGTCGATGTAGGTGATGGGTCGGTGCAGGTGCAGGTGCGATTCCTTGTGATTTGAAACCCAACAACTAAAGAATACAAGATATTGCCCAATTCACAAAGGACAGACATTGAATCTGTATATTCATTTGGTTATGATCATAAGAATGATGACTACAAGCTCCTAAAATTTGATGCTTTTGTGACTGGTTTAGTCAACTTGCCAGATTGTCAAGTAGCTGAGGTATATTCGTTAGAATCAGATTCATGGAAAAGCATTGAGACCATCACTCACGATCATATGCTCAAGTATATCCCTTTTGCTAGCGTATCAGCTGGGGTGCTTGTTAATGGGATTTATCACTGGTTAGCTGAAAGAAAGATCGGAAACGAGGAGCTTCCGGAGGATTTCGTACTCTCTTATGAGGACTTTATAGTCTCTTTTGATTTCTGTGAGGAGAGGTTTAAACAAATGCACTTGCCAAAAGCATTTCAGGACATTAGTACTTATTACCGTCCTCTTTGCACTGTGGGAGTGTTGGAAGACTGCCTATGTGTAGTTAGTTGTGTTCGTTATACGTGTTTTGAACTTGAGATATGGGTGATGCAGGATTATGGTGTTCAAGAATGCTGGACTAAACGTTTTGTCATTCGCCAGGAGGATCTGTCTAGACAACTTAGGGATCTAAGTGTGACTTGGTCTTTCAAAGATGAGAAGATTCTATTCAATGATAAAATTCTATTCAAGAAGCGTGAGAGTCATGACCAAATGTTGTATTTATATGACCCGAAGCTAGACAACGGAACAACAACAAAAATTCGTAGTTCACCAGCAGTGATACTTGGAGCACAGAATTATATCGAAAGCTTGGTTTCGCCAAACTCTGGTACTTATGCTGGGAGTTGTACAGAATACGACAACATTTTATGTGCATCTAGGACTGAAAGGTTGCGCCTCTACCAGTACTACAAGGTTTAAAGAATTTTTGTTTTAGTTTTTTTTTTTTTTTTTTTTTTGTTTTTTTTTCTGGTACCAATAATTAATCTCTATTACATTAGTTTTCCCCCCTGCAAAGAGGATACATTCTTAAAGGTTCTATTGTTAACGGTTGGGATAATGATAGAGCTTCGTGTTCTAGTTTTTTTTGCAGGATTTGGTGGAAAGATTAGGAATGGCGCTGATGGTTTTGTGGTTTGCTATGGGAATCATATTTTTAAAACTCAAACAATGCGGAAGACGTTTGGGCAGTTGGTGATGGTGGTATGCTGGCTAAACAGTGGGGGGATTCAAACTCCAGTGGTTAACCTATTGGTGGTGGCGATATGGTGCTGGTGGTCAGAAGAGAAAAGAGATGTGCGGTGGGGTTATTTTTTGTTTTATTTTAGGCTGAATTAAAAGGAAGGATGGTTTAGACACTTTAATGCATTAGGGTTTTAGACTCTTTCCTATATATACACAATATGTATTAGGGTTTAACCATCGCCTTCCTTCCTTCAATATTTTATGTATTCAGGCCCATTCCCTTTAATAGATTTTTTTTTTTTTTTTTTTTTTTTTTTTTTTTTTTTTTTTTTTTAATTTTAGTTTTTAGGTTTGGGTATCTTGAGATTGATTTGAGTCAGTATGCCTTTGTTTACGTTTTAATGCGATGAATGATTTTATTTGATTGATTTTCTATTGGATCCTAGTTAGTTTTTGACGCGGCCAATGTTTTCTTATTTTTCACAAGTGGTCTATATTCTCTCTATACCCGCATTAGAATAATATATAGCTGTTGTCTTCATCTTCTCGCGAAGAAGCTTTCCGAAAGTTCTTGTTGCTATATATCGATTTATATATTGGATTGAAGTACTTCGGAGAGCTCTTTCCGAGAAGATGAAACAAACAGAGCGAAGGAATGGAATACTTTTGGATTGTCAGTCGAAATAAATATATATGGCAGTGATTACAAACTCATAGCGTCTGAGATTAATTCATGATGCGATTTGAATATGGTTGAATTTTATGAGCCATTATTTATTTTCATGATTATAGTCCTAGTTTTTTTGATTGAGAAGCCTGTGATGATGTTACCCAATTAATTGAGATGTAGTGGAACTGAGACCCTGTTTACAGGGAGAACCCCTTGGGGAAACTATATTCATATGACAATAATGGATCTAACTGAGGCATTATGACACTTTTCATACTTTTTTTTTTTAGTTTTTGCGTAATTGTTTAGTTTGTCTCGTATCACGTTTTGAGTTTCAATCCCATATACTTCATGTCCTGTTTAACTGGTGTGTTCGGATAACTTGTGGACATGAGACTGAAAGAACTCATACAGTGTGTGTTGGCCGTAGTAGCTTCTTCTCTCGTATTTTATGAGGAATGGAGCTTGATAACAGCACTACATTTTCTAAGTCAAAATTCTGACTAAAAACTTCAAATATCGTTGTCCTTTCACCAAGGATGTGTTACTGTTAGCACAGTTCAAAGGTCCAATGAATTTGAATGTTTAAACTACCTCCAAATTGTTAACTTATTTTATGTAAGTTTGCTAGTTGATTTTATCTTTGGTAGTGCAGTAAATAAAAACCGGTATTTGAATCTTTACTAAGGATTCAAGTCGTGGGAATTGGATCCAAAAAGATAGAATTCATAAATACGTTTTCGGATCAAAATACCACTACTGGCATTTTTTCGGATCCAATTCCCACAACTTCAATAAAAGATTCTAAATACGTTTTTTTTTTTTTTCTAACTACTAGGCCTAAACTTATGCACTACACGTACCAAAGACAAAATCAAGTAAGCTAACAGTTTGAACGTGGTTGACACATTCAAATTCCCAACACATCTTCTGCATCCCTGTATCTTTATCAGTTCTTGCTCTTTCCCGAGGCGCACTCCCACAGAAAAATCTACAAGAGTTCAACAATCATCGAACTTCTTCAAATGCCATCTTTTTATAACAAGACAACAACAAATGTACGGATCTGTACAAGTGTCTCTGGTAGAGGCTTCCAGTCGGGTGTCTCAGGCGGGAGAGGCTTCCAGTCGGGTGTTTCATCCCAGGCCAAGGAATATGGATGTGGTTATAAACTATCGAAATAATTTCTTTCCATATGTGTTGTATAATGATCTTCGTTACTATTTGTAACATGGTTTTCGTTTATGGATTACATTTCGTAATACCAACAACAAAATAGAAAACAAGGATAGGAAAAAGATTATCAATCACAAAAATTAAACAAACTTACTTAAACAAACTTACTTCGGTGTATTGAGGCGAGTAATCTCTTTACTTAAGACATGCTCTGTACTTCAGGCTGTTACAGTGTATGACATATGTCTCCAGCATTCAACAATACATTTGGGTCTTCTCGCAGCACTCGAGGATCACCAAACATCGAACGCGAAAGATGTAGCACAAACTCTTCTTTTGACTCTTGAAGACATCATGCAAACTCTAAAATTTCTAATACTAGTTTATTACTTTAAAACGCATTTTGCAATGGAGTATATGTGGGGTTTATATAGGTTTAGAAGTGACTCTTGGTGAAATCCTTTCATGAAGAGTCACATCCTTTAGGGGAGATTCACATCCCTTGGGATAAGACACTACCTATTGAAAAGGTTCAAGTGAGTGGACACATCCATTCACACTAACTAACTCATATTTTTATTCAAAATTCCAACAAAATCCCCCACATTCAATAGAAATTCATGCAAAATTAATGCAGACACTAGAAAGAGTTTTTGCGGAACATCACTGCATCGGGAGAGATAGCTTTTGGCTTCGAATCTTTCGTAGTGAATACATACCGGGTTTACTAGTTTTTCAGTGGACGCGATGTCTTGAACTTCCCAACTTTATGAGTAAACCTGTGCAATAGATATCACACAGCTTATTTCCTCACATATTCGGTTCTCGGTTGGCTGTCATAAAAGGATCATTTTTACGATGAATTCATAAAAAATTGTTGGCAATCTTGTGTATAAACTGCAATAAGAATCGAAGAAGGAAGAAGAATGCAAACCCAATTAGATAAACCAAAGTCAAGGCAAGGATTATATCCTCTAGCCTTAAGACAGATTCACCCCGTACTGGTACTTATAACGGACTATCGATGTTTGTCTCCCAGGATACAACGACTTATTTCTCGATGTAGTAGCACTCCAAACTTCGAGAAACGGCGAACAAAAACTTAAAGTGATGAACTCTCTCTTTGGCAAAAACTTAATTGATGATTCTAGAATCCAGTAGATTGATAATCACTACACGAAATCAGGGAATTTGTAACACCAGATTTTGTAACGGATATTTTTTAAGTAACGTCGTATCGACGTTGGTAACTTTGTAACATTGGATAATCGTTGCAATAATTGGTATCTGTTACAGAGTTTCGGGAGGGTTGTGGATAATTACCTTCCTATCCTCAACTTAAATTGGCAAGTTACATTGTTACCCTCCATTACTACTATCAGCTCCCAATTTCATCTCACACTCAAGGGCTACCCAGCCTCCCAACGATTCTGGCTTTTTTCTCAAACATTTTTTTCCCATTATAACTCTTCATTTTAATTACCGAAAATCAGAAAAACAAAACTAAAATCAATAAAATTAGTTTTTCGTTTTTTATTTTTATTTTTAATTATGCGAAAATTAAAAGAGAATAAATATGTCTAGAACAAGTGAGAGCCTGAGACTTTCTCTACCCATTTCCCTTTTCCTCTCCGTCCATTTTACTCCATCGATTTGAGCTTCGGAAACATCGAGATGCAGCTGCAGAGAACTTCATTAACAACACGAATCAGTCAATTTTTCTGTGAATCATCGATGTAACCCTAAATTTAAGTTGAATCGATCTCTCATAGAAGTTTTGACACTGATTCACAATCTTGGAAATGCAAATCTGGGTTATCATCATCTAAGGTATTTCATTTATTGGGTTTTCTCTGAATCATTGTTTTTCAACATTTGGGGGTTTAATAATTTTACAAATTGGAGGTTAGAAACTATTGGTTTCGAATTAGAATGATGCAATGTCTAATGGTGTTTATGAACATGTATATCTTTTAGATTTATATATGATTGTAGATTTTAGGTTTATTGTTTTTGTGTTTGTTGAGTGTGATTAAGAAGATTTGTATATGAAATTGTGGATGTTGCAGTACATTGTATTATGTTTTAAGAATATCTCAGTGTACTTTGTAGGTTTAGTTGATAATTAGAATGAGTCAGACATAGTATTTTACTTGTTTGTAGGATGTCACAATTTGTTTATAGGATATCTCCATTTGTTTGTAAATGGGTGAATGAATCAATTGTGTATTGAAGCAGTAGCTCTAATGAGAATCCCAACCAGTTTCAACAATTTAGATGAAAACCAAAGAGAATCTATTGTTCATAATTTGTTCCCTTTGCCTAGTCAGATTCTAGTTCTTTATGACTCATTGCCAAAGTAGTTTCTTGGGTCAGTGGTCAGAATACATTGTAGATTAGAATTAGATATGTATATGCCTCCACCAACACCAAGTAGTTTTGTGGGTCAGTGGAATCATTTAGGTTTCACATGACTCAATCTTGAGTCAAGTTATTACGGCTTTGACAGATGATCTACAACTTGTTATACCTTTTGTGGATAAAATTAGACTCAGTTAGAGTTTTTGGGTGTCAGGTATTATTACTATTAGTAAATCAAGATTGTAGTTTGTTTTGAGAAGCAATTTCTGCACTTTAGATGAAAAGCGGAGAGAATTAGGATTCGTAATATGTTGCCTTACCTTGTACTAGGATTCTAGTTCTTGATAGAATTCAAATAATGCTTTAGTAAATTCATAGATCATATAATACATTTCAACATACCACAGTTTAACATTCCATTTTTCCTTTCATTAGAAATCACAAAGATATCTCCAGCATACCAAATGTAACCCACTATATTCAAATCAACACAAAAAGAAACCGAAATTGCAATTTCATTAAGCAGATTTACAAATACCATCATTATTACTGATCAGACCCCTAATTACCAAGTAGTTCCATTACAATCAAACCCATTCACAAGATAAACATCAAAACATGACCCAAAAACCTAGTCTGTAATTCCCTCAAACATCTGAGAGATTAACTATTCGTACAAGGAAAAACTAGACTGTTCGCCCCCCCTGCAAACACCTTAATTACACACATACTAAAATGGTTACCCCCTGCAAACACCTTAACACCTTAAAACTGTTAGCAGTTACCATCTGCATAACAATATCAAAACAAGCCCAACTGTTCCAAAAAAAGAAAAACATCCGAGATAGCAAAATAACCACAAGAAAACCAATACCTATTCTGTCAGCAGCTTCAGCAATATAAGGAAAATCAGCAATATGAGCAAAATGATCAGCAAACACCTACAAGATTTCTTTGAATTTTCACGAAGAAGCACTTAGTCCGATTTCAAAAAATCGAAGCTTTCCCATCGAAATCTTGTTGATGTTCGAGGTATGATTATTCAGAATCATCACCGCTGTTCTCATTGCTATGATGACTGCTATCGTCGTCGTCATCGGTGCCCATCTCATCATCGCTGTACTCATTTCTATATTGACTGCTTGTTTCAGTTTCACTTCCATAACCTCCATCACCTGCATCTTCACTTCCTTCATCATCTTCATTCTCTTCCTCCAAATATCCAACCTCAACTGGTTCACCATTCTCATCAAGACCATCAATTGTTTCTCCATCAGAATGAACATTCAGTTTCTCATTCATGGTTCTTGCAAAAAGCCTAGGGATTGCTTTTTCTGCTAAGAATATTTCATACCATGCATCCTCCAGCTTCTTTTCTCTCTTCCTCATTTGTTTCTCTGTCTCAGAATTTCTCTCATGATCATCACTTCTCTCAAAATCATTCTCTTTCTCTTCAGAATCACTTTCGGTTGCACTACGGGTCTTTCTCCAAACAAATCTTCCCCTTCTCCCCTCATATCTCTCCTTTCTTTCTCTAGATTTTCTCACATCTCTTGCAATTCTCTTCCTCTTCCATAGTTCATATTGTGGAGCATTTTCCTGACGAACTCTTTCGTACTCAATCTGACGATTTCTCTTGTCAATCTCTTGGTGCAGAAAATCCCTCAAATTCTCCAACTTTCTAGTACACAGAGTCTTTGCAACTTTCTTGGCAAAGTTAAAAGGTCCAGAAGGTTGATATATGTTAGCATTGTTTCCTCCTTGATCACCCATTATCTCTAATCTATGTTTTTCTCAATTTCCTTGCCTGATCTTTGAGGAAGATTTTTGCATATTTTGGAAATTCTCTGTTTAGTTTCCTTTTGTATAGAAGATGCCATAAATAGTCATTTAAGGCATTCGGTGGAACGTCTCGTCCCTTAGCTATTCACGCCTATTCAAAGGCATGCGCAACAATTCCTAAACCCATCATAACTCCTCCTTAACTCCTGCACTCCAACATTGCTAATGGGACTGTAACAAATTAGTGGGGGGTTCCAAAATCATATAAGAGAAAACTGGTTTTTCCTTGGGGCTGGTACGCCCCCCACTAATTTGGTACACCCTCATTAGCCTAATTGTAGACTTTTCCGACTCCCAATGTCTAATAACTTCCATTAAGAGGTTGATAGACAGTTCAACCAAACACTAATTCATATTTGATTTTTGGTAGATACTGAAGACTCTGAAGAGCCATCATCTGTTGAGAGGCATTATGTGGCGCTGGTGTACTGCATATATAATGGCAGTGTTCACACATGAAATGGCTTAACATTCATGAGATAATTTATTCGGTGTACAAAAAATGGTCAAACATAATAGGTCAACAATGTCAAACAAATTAGGCCAAACCTGACAAGTCAAGCAAAATAAAATCAGCACACTTGTGTATATTTATTTAATTTTATTTAGTTAAAATATGGGTCATATCTTCACTTGAACTGCAGCATGGTTTGGTTCAGGCATCATGCCATATCTCAATACCCTGGTCCCTGAGTCCTGACCAACAACAAATTAATCAACTAATGTCAAACAAATTAGGTCAAATAAAATAGGTTAAGCAAAATAAAATCAGCATTGTGCCACATAATGCCTAAATTTTAAAGAAAAATAAAAAGGTTTAGGGGGTTTCGAACCTCCGACCTCAAACTTACTTAAACTAAAGTGAACCACGGTTCCCTACTACTATTTTTTACATTAGCTGGACTTGTATTAAATTTATACAATTACTATCTTCCTAAATATTATCAGCACACTTGTGTATAGCTGGGCCATATCTTGAACTGCAGCATGGTTTGGATCAGGCATCATGCCATATCTCAATACCCTGGTAACTGAGTCCTGACCAACAACTAATTAATCAACTAATGTCAAACAAATCAGGTCAAACATAGGTCAAGAAAAATAAAATCAACACACTTGTGTATAGAACATATCTTGAACTGCAGTATGGTCTGGCTCAGGGATCATGCCATATCTCGATACCCTGGTCCCTGACCAACAATTCAAATGAGCCACAAAAATCTGGAACAGCGCCTGAAACATAACTCATTATCAGTTCATCCAATTCCATTGATTTGAGCTGCAGAAAACTTCAGCAACAATAATGAATGAATCAATCAATTCTTCTGTGAAACTTCGATGCAACCCTAGATTTAAGTTTAATCGATCTTTCGTAGAAGTATTGACACTGATTCATAATCCAAGGTATTTCTCATTCATTCATTTGGGAATTTCTTGGAGATTGAGCTGCAGAAAACTTCATCAATAACAATGAATCAATTGATTCTTCTATGAAACATCGATTCAAGCCTAGATTTTAGTTTAATGGATATCTCATAGAAGTATTGATAGTGATTCATAATTTTGGAAATGCAAATCTTGATCATCTTCATCTAAGGTATTTCTCATTCATTGTAGGATGTCAGCATTAGTGAATAAAGCTTGTATTCTGTTTTGAGAATCAGCATCTCAGGAATCTTTGTGGTTTATATTCATTGTCAGATTGTAGAATTAGGTGTGTCGGTTGTATATGGTAAGTAGGGTTTGTGTCAATTATGTGCAAGTCGAATTTGACGCAAGCAACACAAGACAATTTTTGTTAGTCTTGTATTGACAGAAGATATAAAGATATAAAGATCAAACATATATATATGTTTGTAATTTGACCCTTCTCCATATTGTAGATTAAGACTAGGTGTGTTTATGCCTCTCCATCAAGTGAATTAGACTGGATAGAGAATTTTTTTTTTGAATTTCAAATATGCTGCAATTTCAAAGATGCAGGGCAACTATTAAGAAACACTAAAGTGAATTATTTTCAGTATACATTTGTTTTCATTACAGTTTAGTCTTGTACATGTTCCAGTTCTTTGCATTTTAGTTTTAGTTTCTAGATTATGACCTTCATCTCCAACATTATCGACACACAATCATCGGGCAATATAAATAAACTGACTTCATCACATTGGATATCATAAATTTACAACATTTATGTTTATTAAGTGTTGAGAAACATTTGACAACAACACTATCATGTTCATAATATCCAGTTACACACAAAAAATCCAAGTACCAAAAACAAAATGAGAAAAGCAAAATAAACACAACTTTCCCCTGTATCATCTCCTGCGTTTTCAGACTTCATTGCCATGATCAAAAAAGAAATCATGATTCTGTGACTTACCATTTTCCCTTTGATAAGGCTTACTCGGTATACCCGATAACTCGGAATCAGACTCTTCCTCCTCATCGGACTCTTCCTCTTGTACATGTTCCAGTTTATCAGACCCCTCTTCCTCTTCATCTGACTCTGCTTCGGAATCGGTCTTTCGGGCCAAAATTTCATCATTAACCCCAAGAATCTCATCTTCGCGAAAAACCGCAAGTGACTCATCTAGGTCAGATGCAGCTTCGTAACAGTATGTATTGGAGATATTACTGACACTATGAATAACAACAATTGGCTCTTCATCTTCGATAGCACTTGCATCACTATCGCGCCGCTCATATTCTTTTGCCTCTTCCTCCTTGATCTCCGCCATTTCCGCCAACCTAGTGCTTTTCTCCTGCACTGCATAATACTTTTCCTTCTCATCTTCATCTTTGAAGGGATCTCGGAGACGCTTCTTTGGAAAATCTCTACCGATTTATCTTGTACTTCATTTTCCGCAGCATGCATATCTTGCCAGAGAGGAGATATCACTCAACAAGTCAGTTACTCTCTTTTGTACTTTCTGGAGATCATCCTTGGTCATATGCCCAATCATCTGCATAATGGCGGATAACCTTTCTTGTCTTTGCCTCTCTTCCCTCTTTCAATTGTTGCTCTTCAGTCATGGGGGCTTTACCCTTTCGTCTGCGTCGATCATCATCACCAGCCATTTTGATTGATTTGATTTAGAAAAAATTCAGAGAACAGTTGTTTCCCGCTACAAATTTTCTCTCTGAAATTATTTGCTCTCCGACCCTTTGGTTTTCCCCTTATAAACTAGTCTAACCTAAAAGACACAACAGTTGGTAACATAAATAAACTCTAAATTCATGCAGAGTCACTCCTATTCCCAAGAGAAAGCTTTAATCGGTAATATCACCTGACAATAATAACTGCCAATTTAGATCTAACATCAGACGGTTTTGTGGTTGAAAACTTGAATGGGAAATTTGTAACGGTACCCCAGCTATGAAGAGTAAAAAACGCCTATAAAAGGTAATTTGGTCATTTTAACCGTCGCATGAAATTTGTCGCCAGCGAGGGTAATTAAGTCAATTTCGCCGTAGCCGTAAAATATGCTTTCTCTTTGGTAATTTTCGGCGATGCCGTAAAATTTGGTTTAATCATCGCCGGACAAAAAAAAATCGCTGAAAATTTTTGAATCACCGGGCCGGAAAAGTTGTCATCGTGGGGTCTGTATATGGTAATCTTGCAACCTGAGTTGAGTAATAGGTTGCAGTTTCATCCAATCTGATATATTTGACACCTCAAACCTTGCCTGGACGAGAACATCGGGTTTGTATATGGTAATATTGCAATCCGAGTTCAGTAATAGGTTGTGGTTTCATCCAATCTGATATATTTGACACCTCAAACCACACCTGGACGAGAACATCGGGTCTGTATAATCTTGCAACCTGAGTTCAGTAATAGGTTGCAGTTTCATCCAATCTGATATATTTGACACACCTCAAACCTCGCTTGGACGACAACATCGGGTCTGTATATGGTAATCTTAAAACTCGAGTTCAGTAATAGGTTGCAGTTTCATCTAATTTGATATATTTGACAACTCAAACCTCGCCTGAACGAGAACATCGGGTCCGTATATGGTAATCTTGCAACCCGAGTTGAGTAATAAGTTGTAGTTTCATTTAATCTGATATATTTAACACCTCAAACCACGCCTGGACGAGAACATCGAGTCTGTATATGGTAATCTTGCAACCTGAGTTCAGTAATAGGTTGCAGTTTCATCCAATCTGATATATTTCACACCTCAAACCTCGCCTGGACGAGAACATCGGGTCTGTATATGATAGTCTTGCAACCTCAGTTCAGTAATGGGTTGCAGTTTCTTCCAATCTGATATATTTGACACCTCAAACCTCGCCTGGACGAGAATATCGGGTCTGTATATGATAATCTTGCAACCCGAGTTCAGTAATAGGTTACAGTTTCATCTAATATGGTATATTTGACACCTCAAACCTCGCCTGAACGAGAACATCGGGTCTGTATATGGTAATCTTGCAACCCGGGTTCAGTAATAGGTTGCAGTTTCATCCAATCTGATATATTTAACACCTCAAACCTCGCGTGGACGAGAACATCAGGTCTGTATATGGTAATCTTGCAACCTGAGTTTAGTAATAGGTTCCAGTTTCATCTAATCTGATGTATTTGACACCTCAAACCTCGCCCGGACGAGAAAATCGGGGTTGTATATGGTAATCTTGCAACCGGAGTTCAGTATAATAGGTTGCAGTTTCATCCAATCTGATATATTTGACACCTCACACCTCGCCTGGACGAGAACATCGAGTCTGTATATGGTAATCTTGTAACCTGAGTTCAGTATTAGGTTGCAGTTTCATCCAATCTGATATATTTGACACCTCAAACCTCTCCGGGACGAGAACATCTGGTCTGTATATGGTAATTTTGCAACCTGAGTTTAATAATAGGTTGCAGTTTCATCCAATCTGATATATTTGACACCTCAAACCTCGCTTGGAGGAGAACATCGGGTCTGTATATGGTAATCTTGCAACCTGAATTCAGTAATAGGTTGCAGTTTCATCCAATCCGATATATTTGACACTTCAAACCTCGCCTGGACGAGAATATCGGGTTTGTATACGGTAATCTTGCAAACTGAGTTCAGTAATAGGTTGTAGTTTCATCCAATCTGATATATTTGACACCCCAAACCTCGCCCGGACGAGAACATCGGGTATGTATATGGTAATCTTGCAACCGGAGTTCAGTAAAATGTTGCAGTTTCATCCAATCTGATATATTTGACACCTCAAACCTCGCCTGGAGGAGAACATCAGGTCTATATATGGTAATCTTGCAACGTGAGTTCAGTAATAGGTTGCAGTTTCATCCAATCTGATATATTTGAAACCTCAAACCTCGCCTGGACGAGAACATCGGGTCTGTATATGGTAATCTTGCAACCTGAGTTCAGTAATAGGTTGCAGTTTTATCTAATCTGATATATTTGACACCTCAAACCTCTCCTAGACGAGAACATATGGTCTGTATATGGTAATCTTGCAACCTGAGTTTAGTAATAGGTTACAGTTTCATCCAATAATCTGATATATTTGACACCTCAAACCTCGCCGGGACGAGAACATCGGGTATGTATATGGTAATATTGAAACCTGAGTTCAGTAATAGGTTGCAGTTTCATCCAATCTGATATATTTGACACCTCAAACCTCGCCTGGACGAGAACATCGGATTAGTATATGGTAATCTTGCAACCTCAAACCTGATATATTTGACACCTCAAACCTGAGTTCAGTAATAGGTTGCAGTTTCATCCAATCTGATATATTTGACACCTCAAACCTCGCCGGGACGAGAACATCGGGTCTGTGTATGGTAATCTTGCAACCTGAATTCAGTAATAGGTTGCAGTTTCATCCAATCTGATATATTTGACACCTCAAACCTCGGGCGGGACGAGAACATCGGGTATGTATATGGTAATCTTGCAACCTGAGTTCATTAATTGATTGGACTTTCATCCAATCTTATATATCTGACACCTCAAACCTCGCCTAGACGAGAACATCGGGTTTGTATATGGTAATCTTGCAACCCAAGTTTATTAATAGGTTGCAGTTTCATCCAATCTGATATATTTGACACCTCAAACCTCGCCGGAACGAGAACATCGGGTCTGTATATGGTAATCTTGCAACTTGGGTTCATTAATAGGTTGCAGTTTCATCCAATCTGATATATTTGATACCTCAAACCTCTCCTGGACGAGAACATCGAGTCTGTATATGGTAATCTTGCAAACTAAGTTCAGTAATAGGTTGCAGTTTCATCCAATCTGATATATTTGACACCTCAAACCTCGCCTAGAGGAGAACATCAGGTCTGAATATGGTAATCTTGCAACCTGAATTCAGTAATAGGTTGCAGTTTCAGCCAATCCGATATATTTGACACCTCAAACCTCGCCTGGACGAGAACATCGGGTCTGTATATGGTAATCTTGCAAACTGAGTTCAGTAATAGGTTGCTGTCTCATCCAATCTTATATATTTGACACCCCAAACCTCTCCCGAACGAGAACATCGGGTCTGTATATGGTAATCTTACAACCTGAGTTTAGTAAAATGTTGCAGTTTCATCCAATCTGATATATTTCACACCTCAAACCTCGCCTGGAGGAGAACATCAGGTTTGTATATGGTAATTTTGCAACGTGAGTTCAGTAATAGGTAGCAGTTTCACCAAATCTGATATGTTTGACGCCTCAAACCTCGCCTGGACGAGAACATCGGGTCTGTATATGGTAATCTTGCAACCTGAGTTCAGTAATAGGTTGAAGTTTCATCCAATCTAATATATTTGACACCTCAAACTTCGCCTGGACGAGAACATGGGGTCAGTATATGGTAATCTTGCAACCTCAAACCTGGTATATTTGACACCTCAAGCCTGAGTTCAGTAATAGGTTGCAGTTTCATCCAATCGGATGTATTTGACACCTCAAACCTCGTATGGACGAGAACATCGGGTTTGTATATGGTAATCTTGAAACCTGAGTTCAGTAATAGGTTGCGGCTTTATCTAATATGCTATATTTGACACCTCAAACCTCGCCTGGACGAGTACATATGGTATGTATATGGTAATCTTGCAACCTGAGTTCAGTAATAGGTTGCAGTTTCATCCAATAATTTGATATATTTGACACCTCAAACTTCACGTGGGACGAGAACATCGGGTATGTATATGGTAATCTTGTAACCTGAGTTCAGTAAAAGGTTGCGGTTTTATCTAATCTGATATATTTAACACCTCAAAGCTCGCCTGGACGAGAACAACGGGTTTGTATATGGTAATCTTGCAACCCAAGTTCAGTAATAGGTTGAAGTTTCATCCAATATGATATATTTGACACCTCAAACCTCGCCTGGCTGAGAACATCGAGTCTGTATATGGTAATCTTTCAACCCAAGTTCAGTAATAGGTTGCAGTTTCATCCAATCTGATATATTTGACACCTCAAACCTCGCCTGGACGAGATCATCGGGTCTGTATATGGTAATATTGCAACCCGAGTTCAGTAATAGGTTGCAGTTTCATCTTATCTGATATATTTGACACCTCAAAGCTCACCTGGACGAGAACATCGGGTCTGTATATGGTAATCTTGCAACGTGAGTTCAGTAATAGGTTGTAGTTTCATCAAATCTGATATGTTTGACACCTCAAACCTCGCCTGGACGAGAACATCGGGTCTGTATATGGTAATCTTGCAACCTGAGTTCAGTAATAGGTTGCAGTTTCATCCAATCTGATATATTTGACACCTCAAACCTCGCCTGGACGAGAACATCGGATCAGTATGTGGTAATCTTGCAACCTCAAACCTGATATATTTGATACTTCAAACCTGAGTTCAGTAATAGGTTGCAGTTTCATCCAATCTGATATATCTGACACCTCAAACCTCGCCAGGACGAGAACATCAGGTCTGTATATGGTAATCTTGCAACCTGAGTTCAGTAATAGGTTGCAGTTTCATCCAATCTGATATATTTGACACCTCAAACCTCGCCTGGATGAGAACATCGGGTCAGTATGTGGTAATCTTGCAACCTCAAACCTGATATATTTGACACCTCAAACCTGAGTTCAGTAATAGGTTGCAGTTTCATCCAATCTGATATATCTGACACCTCAAACCTCGCCCGGACGAGAACATCGGGTCTGTATATGGTAATCTTGCAACATGAGTTCAGTAAAATTTTGCAGTTTCATCCAATTTGATATATTTGACACCTCAAACCTCGCCTGGAGGAGAACATCGGGTCTGTATATGGTAATCTTGCAACGTGAGTTCAGTAATAGGTTGCAGTTTCATCAAACCTGATATGTTAGACACCTAAACCTCGCCTGGAAGAGAACATCAGGTCTGTATATGGTAATCTTGCAACCTGAGTTCAGTAATAGGTTGCAGTTTCATCCAGTTTGACACCTCAAACCTCGTCTGGATGTGAACATCGGGTCAGTATGTGGTAATCTTGCAACCTCAAACCTGACTTATTTGACACCTAAAACCTGAGTTCAGTAATAGGTTGCAGTTTCATCCAATCTGATATATATCTGACACCTCAAACCTCGCCCGGACGAGAACATCGGGTCTGTATATGGTAATCTTGCAACCTGAGTTCAGTAAAATGTTGCAGTTTCATCCAATCTGATATATTTGACACCTCAAACCTCGCCTGGAGGAGAACATCAGGTTTGTATATGGTAATATTGCAACGTGAGTTCAGTAATAGGTAGCAGTTTCATCAAATCTGATATGTTTGACGCCTCAAACCTCGCCTGGACGAGAACATCGGGTCTGTATATGGTAATCTTGCAACCTGAGTTCAGTAATAGGTTGAAGTTTCATCCAATCTAATATATTTGACACCTCAAACTTCGCCTGGACGGGAACATGGGGTCAGTATATGGTAATCTTGCAACCTCAAACCTGGTATATTTGACACCTCAAGCCTGAGTTCAGTAATAGGTTGCAGTTTCATCCAATCGGATGTATTTGACACCTCAAACCTCGTATGGAGGAGAACATCGGGTTTGTATATGGTAATCTTGAAACCTGAGTTCAGTAATAGGTTGCGGCTTATCTAATCTTCTATATTTGACACCTCAAACCTCGCCTGGACGAGTACCTATGGTATGTATATGGTAATCTTGCAACCTGAGTTCAGTAATAGGTTGCAGTTTCATCCAATAATTTGATATATTTGACACCTCAAACCTCGCCGGGACGAGAACATCGGGTCTGTATATGGTAATCTTGCAACTTGGGTTCATTAATAGGTTGCAGTTTCATCCAATCTAATGTATTTGACACCTCAAACCTCGCCTGGACGAGAACATCGGGTTAGTATATGGTAATCTTGCAACCTCAAACTTGAAATATTTGACACCTCAAACCTGAGTTCAATAATAGGTTGTTGTTTCATCCAATCTGATATATTTGACACCTTAAACCTCGCATGGGACGAGAACATCGGGTATGTATATGGTAATCTTGTAACCTGAGTTCAGTAATAGGTTGCGGTTTTATCTAATCTGATATATTTAACACCTCAAAGCTCGCCTGGACGAGAACATCGGGTTTGTATATGGTAATCTTGCAACCCAAGTTCAGTAATAGGTTGAAGTTTCATCCAATCTGATATATTTGACACCTCAAACCTCGCCTGGCTGAGAACATCGAGTCTGTATATGGTAATCTTTCAACCCAAGTTCAGTAATAGGTTGCAGTTTCATCCAATGTGATATATTTGACACCTCAAACCTCGCCTGGACGAGATCATCGGGTCTGTATATGGTAATCTTGCAACCCGAGTTCAGTAATAGGTTGCAGTTTCATCTAATCTGATATATTTGACACCTCAAAGCTCACCTGGTCGAGAACATCGGGTCTGTATATGGTAATTTTGCAACGTGAGTTCAGTAATAGGTTGCAGTTTCATCAAATCTGATATGTTTGACACCTCAAACCTCGCCTGGACGAGAACATCGGGTCTGTATATGGTAATCTTGCAACCTGAGTTCAGTAATAGGTTGCAGTTTCATCCAATCTGATATATTTCACACCTCAAACCTCGCCTGGACGAGAACATCGGGTCAGTATGTGGTAATCTTGCAACCTCAAACCTGATATATTTGACACCTCAAACCTGAGTTCAGTAATAGGTTGCAGTTTCATCCAATCTGATATATCTGACACCTCAAACCTCGCCCGGACGAGAACATCAGGTCTGTATATGGTAATCTTGCAACCTGAGTTCAGTAATAGGTTGCAGTTTCATCCAATCTGATATATTTGACACCTCAAACCTCGCCTGGATGAGAACATCGGGTCAGTATGTGGTAATCTTTCAACCTCAAACCTGATATATTTGACACCTCAAACCTGAGTTCAGTAATAGGTTGCAGCTTCATCCAATCTGATATATCTGACACCTCAAACCTCGCCCGGACGAGAACATCGGGTCTGTATATGGTAATCTTGCAACCTGAGTTCAGTAAAATTTTGCAGTTTCATCTAATTTGATATATTTGACACCTCAAACCTCGCCTGGAGGAGAACATCGGGTCTGTATATGGTAATCTTGCAACGTGAGTTCAGTAATAGGTTGCAGTTTCATCAAACCTGATATGTTAGACACCTAAACCTCGCCTGGAAGAGAACATCAGGTCTGTATTTGGTAATCTTGCAACCTGAGTTCAGTAATAGGTTGCAGTTTCATCCAATCTGATATATTTGACACCTCAAACCTCGCTGGATGAGAACATCGGTCAGTATGTGGTAATCTTGCAACCTCAAACCTGACATATTTGACACCTAAAACCTGAGTTCAGTAATATGTTGTAGTTTCATCCAATCTGATATATATCTGACACCTCAAACCTCGCCCGGACGAGAACATCGGGTCTGTATATGGTAATCTTGCAACCTGAGTTCAGTAAAATTTTGCAGTTTCATCCAATTTGATATATTTGACACCTCAAACCTCGCCTGGAGGAGAACATCGGGTCTGTATATGGTAATCTTGCAACGTGAGTTCAGTAATAGGTTGCAGTTTCATCAAACCTGATATGTTAGACACCTAAACCTCGCCGGAACGAGAACATCGGGTCTTTATATGGTAATCTTGCAACTTGGGTTCATTAATAGGTTGCAGTTTCATCCAATCTGATATATTTGACACCTCAAACCTCTCTTGGACGAGAACATCGAGTCTGTATATGGTAATCTTGCAAACTAAGTTCAGTAATAGGTTGTAGTTTCATCCAATCTGATATATTTGACACCTCAAACCTCGCTTGGAGGAGAACATCGGGTCTGTATATGTTAATCTTGCAACCTGAATTCAGTAATAGGTTGCAGTTTCATCCAATCCGATATATTTGACACCTCAAACCTCGCCTGGACGAGAAAATCGGGTTTGTATATGGTAATCTTGCAAACTGAGTTCAGTAATAGGTTTCCGTTTATCCAATCTGATATATTTGACACCCCAAACCTCGCCCGGACGAGAACATCGGGTATGTATATGGTAATCTTGCAACCGGAGTTCAGTAAAATGTTGCAGTTTCATCCAATCTGATATATTTGACACCTCAAACCTCGCCAGGAGGAGAACATCAGGTCTGTATATGGTAATCTTGCAACGTGAGTTCAGTAATAGGTTGCAGTTTCATCCAATCTGATATATGTGACACCTCAAACCTCGCCTGGACGAGAACATCGGGTCTGTATATGGTAATCTTTCAACCTGAGTTCAGTAATAGGTTGCGGTTTTATGTAATCTGATATATTTGACATCTCAAACCTCGCCTGGAGGAGAACATATGGTATGTATATGGTAATCTTGCAACCTGAGTTTAGTAATAGGTTGCAGTTTCATCCAATAATCTGATATATTTGACACCTCAAACCTCGCCGGGGCGAGAACATCGGGTATGTATATGGTAATATTGAAACCTGAGTTCAGTAATAGGTTGCAGTTTCATCCAATCTGATATATTTGACACCTCAAACCTCTCCTGGACGAGAACATCGGATTAGTTTATGGTAATCTTGCAACCTCAAACCTGATATATTTGACACCTCAAACCTGAGTTCAGTAATAGGTTGCAGTTTCATCCAATCTGATATATTTGACAGCTCAAACCTCGCCGGGACGAGAACATCGGGTCTGTGTATGGTAATCTTGCAACCTGAATTCAGTAATAGGTTGCAGTTTCATCCAATCTGATATATTTGACACCTCAAACCTCGCGCGGGACGAGTACATCGGGTATGTATATGGTAATCTTGCAACCTGAGTTCAGTAATAGATTGGACTTTCATCCAATCTTATATATCTGACACCTCAAACCTCGCCTAGACGAGAACATCGGGTTTGTATATGGTAATCTTGCAACCCAAGTTTATTAATAGGTTGTAGTTTCATCCAATCTGATATATTTGACACCTCAAACCTCGCCGGAACGAGAACATCGGGTCTGTATATGGTAATCTTGCAACTTGGGTTCATTAATAGGTTGCAGTTTCATCCAATCTGATATATTTGATACCTGAAACCTCTCCTGGACGAGAACATCGAGTCTGTATATGGTAATCTTGCAAACTAAGTTCAGTAATAGGTTGCAGTTTCATCCAATCTGATATATTTGACACCTCAAACCTCGCCTGGAGGAGAACATCGGGTCAGTATGTGGTAATCTTGCAACCTGAGTTCAGTAATCGGTTGTAGTTTCATCCAATATGATAATTTGACACCTCAAACCTCGCCTGGACGAGAACATCGGGTCAGTATGTGGTAATCTTGCAACCTCAAACCTGATATATTTGACACCTAAAACCTGAGTTCAGTAATAGGTTGCAGTTTCATCCAATCTGATATATCTGACACCTCAAACCTCGCCCGGACGAGAACATCGGGTCTGTATATGGTAATCTTGCAACCTGAGTTCAGTAAAATATTGCAGTTTCATCCAATCTGATATATTTGACACCTCAAACCTCGCCTGGAGGAGAACATCAGGTTTGTCTATGGTAATCTTGCAACGTGAGTTCAGTAATAGGTTGCAGTTTCATCAAATCTGATATGTTTGACGCCTCAAACCTCGCCTGGACGAGAACATTGGGTCTGTATATGGTAATCTTGTAACCTGATTTCAGTAATAGGTTGAAGTTTCATCCAATCTAATATTTTTAACACCTCAAACTTCGCCTGGACGAGAACATGGGGTCAGTATATGGTAATCTTGAAACCTCAAACCTGATATATTTGACACCTCAAACCTGAGTTCAGTAATACATTGCAATTTCATCCAATATGATGTATTTGACACCTCAAACCTCGTATGGACGAGAACATCGGGTTTATATATGGTAATCTTGCAACCTGAGTTCAGTAATAGGTTGCGGCTTTATCTAATCTGCTATATTTTACACCTTAAACCTCGCTTGGACGAGAACATATGGTCTTTATATGGTAATCTTGCAACCTAAGTTCAGTAAAAGGTTGCAGTTTCATCCAATAATTTGATATATTTGATACCTCAAACCTCGCCGGGACGATAACATCGGGTCTGTCTATGGTAATCTTGCAACCTGAGTTCAATAATAGGATGTAGTTTCATCCAATATGATGTATTTGACACCTCAAACCTCGCCTGGACGAGAACATTGGGTTAGTATATGGTAATCTTGCAACCTCAAACCTGAAATATTTGACACCTCAAACCTGAGTTCAATAGTAGGTTGCAGTTTCATCCAATCTGATATATTTGACACCTTAAACCTCGCGTGGGACGAGAACATCGGGTACGTATATGGTAATCTTGTAACCTGAGTTCAGTAATAGGTTGAAGTTTCATCCAATCTGATATATTTGACGCCTCAAACCTCGCCTGCCTGAGAACATCGAGTCTGTATATGGTAATATTTCAATCCAAGTTCAGTAATAGGTTGAAGTTTCATACAATCTGATATATTTGACACCTCAAACCTCGTCTGGACGAGATCATCGGGTCTGTATATGGTAATCTTGCAACCGGAGTTCAGTAATAGGTTGCAGTTTCATCTAATCTGATATATTTGACACCTCAAACCTCACCTGGACGAGAACATCGGGTCTGTATATGGTAATCTTGCAACGTGAGTTCAGTAATAGGTTGCAGTTTCATCAAATATGATATGTTTGACACCTCAAACCTCGCCTGGACGAGAACATCGGGTCTGTATATGGTAATCTTGCAACCGGAGTTCAGTAATAGGTTGCAGTTTCATCTAATCTGATATATTTGACACCTCAAACCTCACCTGGACGAGAACATCGGGTCTGTATATGGTAATCTTGCAACGTGAGTTCATTAATAGGTTGCAGTTTCATCAAATCTGATATGTTTGACACCTCAAACCTCGCCTGGACGAGAACATCGGGTCTGTATATGGTAATCTTGCAAACTGAGTTCAGTAATAGGTTGAAGTTTCATCAAATATGATATGTTTGACACCTCAAACCTCGCCTGGACGAGAACATCGGGTCTGTATATGGTAATCTTGCAACCTGAGTTCAGTAATAGGTTGCAGTTTCATCCAATCTGATATATTTGACACCTCAAACCTCGCCTAGACGAGAACATCGGGTCAGTATATATCGTAATCTTGCAACCTCAAACTTGATATATTTGACACCTCAAACCTGAGTTCAGTAATAGGTTGCAGTTTCATCCAATCTGATATATTTGACACCTCAAACATCGTCGGGACGAGAACATCGGGTTTGTATATGGTAATCTTGTAACCTGAGTTCAGTAATAGGTTGCAGTTTCATCCAATCTGATATATTTGACACCTCAAACCTCCCGCGGGACGAGAACATCGGGTCTATATATGGTAATCTTGCAACCTAAGTTCAGTAATAGGTTGCAGTTTCATCCAATCTTATATATTTGAAACCTCAAACCTCGCCTATATAAGAACATCGGTTTTGTATATGGTAATCTTGCAACTCAAGTTCAGTAATAGGTTGAAGTTTCATCCAATCTGATATATTTGACGCCTCAAACCTCGCCTGCCTGAGAACATCGAGTCTGTATATGGTAATATTTCAATCCAAGTTCAGTAATAGGTTGAAGTTTCATCCAATCTGATATATTTGACACCTCAAACCTCGTCTGGACGAGATCATCGGGTCTGTATATGGTAATCTTGAAATCGGAGTTCAGTAATAGGTTGCAGTTTCATCTAATCTGATATATTTGACACCTCAAACCTCACCTGGACGAGAACATCGGGTCTGTATATGGTAATCTTGCAACGTGAGTTCAGTAATAGGTTGCAGTTTCATCAAATCTGATATGTTTGACACCTCAAACCTCGCCTGGACGAGAACATCGGGTCTGTATATGGTAATCTTGCAAACTGAGTTCAGTAATAGGTTGCAGTTTCATCAAATATGATATGTTTGACACCTCAAACCTCGCCTGGACGAGAACATCGGGTCTGTATATGGTAATCTTGCAACCTGAGTTCAGTAATAGGTTGCAGTTTCATCCAATCTGATATATTTGACACCTCAAACCTCGCCTAGACGAGAACATCGGGTCAGTATATATCGTAATCTTGCAACCTCAAACCTGATATATTTGACACCTCAAACCTGAGTTCAGTAATAGGTTGCAGTTTCATCCAATATGATATATTTGACACCTCAAACCTCGCCTGGACGAGAACATCGGGTCTGTATATGGTATCTTGCAAACTGAGTTCAGTAATAGGTTGCAGTTTCATCCAATCTGATATATTTGACACACTCAAACCTCGTCCGGACGAGAACATCGGGTCTGTATATGGTAATCTTGTAACCTGAGTTCAGTAAAATGTTGCAGTTTCTTCCAATCTGATATATTTGACACCTCAAACCTCGCCGGGAGGAGAAAATCGGGTTTGTATATGGTAATTTTGCCACATGAGTTTCGTAATAGGTTGCAGTTTCATCCAATCTGATATATTTGACACCTCAAACATCGCCGGAACGAGAACATCGGGTCTGTCTACGGTAATCTTGCAACCTGAGTTCAATAATAGGTTGCAGTTTCATCCAATCTGATATATTTGACACCTCAAACCTCGCCTGGACGAGATAATCGGGTGTTTATATGGTAATCTTGCAACCTCAAACCTGATATATTTGACACCTCAAACCTGAGTTCAGTAATAGGTTGCAGTTTCATCCAATCTGATATATTTGACACCTCAAATCTCGCCGGGACGAGAACATCGGGTCTGTATATGGTAATCCTGCAACCTGAATTCAGTAATAGGTTGCAGTTTCATCCAATCTAATATATTTGACTCCTCAAAGCTCGCGCGGGACGAGAACATCGGGTCTGTATATGGTAATCTTGCAACCTGAGTTCAGTAAAATGTTGCAGTTTCTTCCAATCTGATATATTTGACACCTCAAACCTCGCCGGGAGGAGAAAATCGGGTTTGTATATGGTAATTTTGCAACCTGAGTTTCGTAATAGGTTGCAGTTTCATCCAATCTGATATATTTGACACCTCAAACCTCGCCGGAACGAGAACATCGGGTCTGTATACGGTAATCTTGCAACCTGAGTTCAATAATAGGTTGCAGTTTCATCCAATCTGATATATTTGACACCTCAAACCTCGCCTGGACGAGACAATCGGGTCTTTATATGGTAATCTTGCAACCTCAAACCTGATATATTTGACATTTCAAACCTGAGTTCAGTAATAGGTTGCAGTTTCATCCAATCTGATATATTTGACACCTCAAATCTCGCCGGGACGAGAACATCGGGTCTGAATATGGTAATCCTGCAACCTGAATTCAGTAATAGGTTGCAGTTTCATCCAATCTAATATATTTGACTCCTCAAACCTCGCGCGGGACGAGAACATCGGGTCTGTATATGGTAATGTTGCAACCTGAGTTCAGTAATAGGTTGCAGTTTCATCCAATCTGATATATTTGACACCTCAAACCTCGCCTGGACGAGAACATCGGGTCTGTATATGGTAATCTTGCAACCTCAAACCTGATATATTTGACACCTCAAACCTGAGTTCAGTAATAGGTTGCAGTTTCATTCAATCTGATATATTTGACAACTCAAACCTCGCGCGGGACGAGAACATCGGGTTTGTATATGGTAATTTTGCAACGTGAGTTCAGTAATAAGTTGCAGTTTCATCAAATCTGATATGTTTGACACCTCAAACCTCGCCTGGACGAGAAAATCGGGTCTGTATATGGTAATCTTGCAACCTGAGTTCAGTAATAGGTTGCAGTTTCATCCAATCTGATATATTTGACACCTCAAACCTCGCCTGGACGAGAACATTGGGTCTGTATATGGTAATCTTGCAACCTCAAACCTGATATATTTGACACCTCAAACCTGAGTTCAGTAATAGGTTGCAGTTTCATTCAATCTGATATATTTGACACCTCAAACCTCGTCTGGACGAGAAAATAGGGTCTGTATATGGTAATCTTGCAACCTTAGTTCAGTAATAGGTTGCGGTTTTATCTAATCTGATATATTTGACACCTCAAACCTCGCCTGGACGAGAACATATGGTCTGTATATGGTAATCTTGCAACTGAGTTTAGTAATAGGTTGCAGTTTCATCCAATCTGATATATTTGATACCTCAAACCTCGCCGGAACGAGAACATCGGGTATGTATATGGTAATCTTGCAAATTGAGTTCAATAATAGGTTGCAGTTTCTTCCAATCTGATATATTTGACACTTCAAACCTCGCCTGGACGAGAACATCGGGTCTGTATATGGAAATCTTGCAACCTGATTTCAGTAATAAGTTGCAGTTTCATCGAATCTGATATATTTGACACCTCAAACCTCGCCCGGACGAGGCATCGGGTCTGTATATGGTAATCTTGCAAACTGAGAGGTTGCAGTTTCATCCAATCTGATATATTTGACACCTCAAACCTTGCCGGGATGAGAACATCGGGTCTCTATATGGTAATCTTGCAACCTGAGTTCAGTAAAATGTTGCAGTTTCATCCAATCTGATATATTTGACACCTCAAACCTCGCCTGGACGAGAACATCGGGTTAGTATATGGTAATCTTGCAACCTCAAACCTGATATATTTGACACCTCAAATCTGAGTGCAGTAATAGGTTGCAGTTTCATCCAATCTGATATATTTGACACTCAAACCTCGTCTGGACGAGAACATCGGGTATGTATATGGTAATCTTGCAACCTGAGTTCAGTAATAGGTTGCGTTTTTATCTAATCTGATATATTTGACACCTCAAACCTCGCCTGGACGAGAATATATGGTCCGTATTAGAGCTGGCAAACAAGCCAAAACCCGCGGGTTAACCCGTGCCCGGCCCGTGAAAACCCGAACCCGGCTCGGCTGGTTTCAAAACAAGCCGGGTTCGCGTTGGAGAAATGCCGGCTTGTGAGTAAACGGGTTAACCCGTCCCGGCCCGGGAACCCGCGGGTTGAACCCGTAAACCCGTAATTTGATCTCATTTAGGATAATAATTATTGACAATTAAAACTAGTTCCTTCCTAAAGAAACAATAAAACAAACAAACTTTTTTAAATTGCCGGGGTGAGTTTAACATCGATAAAGTGAGCAATCTTGTTAGAGAGATGAACATGTTCGGCTAAAAGAGTAAGCTCAATATAAACTCCACCATCACGGATACCAGCAGGTATAAACATTAACAATCCTTCAAATGGACTACTGCTACACTCAATTTCAAATCACATCAAAAAACTCATGGATCGAATACCGACTACACCCAATTTCAGATCACATCAAAAAAAACTCCCCAAATTAAATTCATCCTAACAATTGGACATGCTACGACTTCACCTCCCCAATTTCATTTCTTAATCAATAATTCAAGAGTTCACAACACAAAATCACCACTCACCCAAGTCAACAGTTTGTACCTAAAAATAGCTCCCATGCAGACATAAATCATCCCTTAAATTTGTTGATGTCGTTCCACCCAAGCCCTTTGCAAATAACTGCTGCAATATTAATGACTTCCTGTAACATCAACCCATCAATCTGATTCTTCCAGTAACATCATTTTTATATAAACCTTCCATCAACACCTCCACTTACTTCAATCGTTATGAGTTCACGCCTAAATCAAACGTTGCTGTTGCCGGCTCTCGGATCAACTGGCTAATATTTTCATGTTAGGGATTGTTGATTATATAGTGTTTGTTTTTAGCTAAATAATGGCTCCAAAATTTGATCTCATTTAGGATATGTTCTTAAGGTATAAAACGGGCGGGCTAACCCGTGAACCCGCGGGTTAAACCCGTTACGGGCACGGGTTGAAAAAATGACAACCCGTGGAGAATTTCAACCCGCGGGTTTCAACCCGTATCAACCCGAACCCGTGGAACCCGCAACGGGCAAGCCCCGGCCCGCTCGTTTGCCAGCTCTAGTCCGTATATTGTAATCTTGCAACCTGAGTTCAATAATAGGTTGCAGTTTCATCCAATAATCTGATATATTTGACACCTCAAACCTCGCCGGGATGAGAACATCGGGTCTGTATATGGTAATCTTGCAATATGAGTTCAGTAATAGGTTGCAGTTTCATCCAATCTGATATATTTGACAACTCAAACCTCGCCTGGACGAGAACATCGGGTCAGTATATGGTAATCTTGCAACTGAGTTTAGTAATAGGTTGCAGTTTCATCCAATCTGATATATTTGACACCTCAAACCTCGCCGGAACGAGAACATCGGGTATGTATATGGTAATCTTGCAACTTGAGTTCAATAATAGGTTGCAGTTTCATCCAATCAGATTTATTTGACACTTCAAACCTCGCTTGGACGAGAACATCGGGTCTGTATATGGAAATCTTGCAACCTGATTTCAGTAATAAGTTGCAGTTTCATCGAATCTGATATATTTGACACCTCAAACCTCACCCGGACGAGACATCGGGTCTGTATATGGTAATCTTGCAAACTGAGAGGTTGCAGTTTCATCAAATCTGATATATTTGACACCTTAAACCTAGCCCGGAAGAGAACATCGGGTCTCTATATGGTAATCTTGCAACCTGAGTTCAGTAAAATGTTGCAGTTTCATCCAATCTGATATATTTGACACCTCAAACCTCGCCTTGAGGAGAACATCGAGTCTGTATATGGTAATCTTGCAACGTGAGTTCAGTAATAGGTTGCAGTTTCATCAAATATGATATTTTTGACACCTCAAACCTCGCCTGGACGAGAACATCGGGTCTGTGTATGGTAATATTGCAACCTGAGTTGAGTAATAGATTGCAGTTTCATCTAATCTGATATATTTCACACCTCAAACATCGCCTGGACGAGAACATCGGGTCAGTATATGGTAATCTTGCAACCTCAAACCTGATATATTTGACACCTCAAACAAGAAGAGAAAATGGTGTAAACAACTAATGTGCGACCCACAGGAAGCGTCACAAAAGAACGATAAAAGGGAAGTGATGTTGTGGTTTTGGTTCTAAGACCCACACCTACTACCCACGCCTGTGAGTCTATTTCACTGTTGATAAACGACTGTCCCTGCGAGTCCGTTCTTCGTGTTCTTGGTGTTCTTCATCATCAGCAGGAGCAGAAACAGTGTTTCATCAACTCTTGATTTCTCGCTCCTGAGCTCTCCTATCGACCCCAAACTCGCGACATCTCTTTTATGAGTCCCCAACACTCTATATATACTCCACAGGATCAAGAAGTCTCGCTATAACTCGAGATAATTCTCTCTTAACTCGGTTTGATGAAAAAATATTCTGGGAATATTTTCTTCCCTGATTTATCTTCTCACGCGTAGATTTCCATCCTGGACACTCTAGAAATGTTTACACACTACCCACAATGTTGTTAGAGCCCTCATGCATGAGCAGAACACGCTCAAATCTTCTCCAATCCCGTGTTCAACCCGTGTTTCCCTGTTTTGCATTCCGTGAATTATCCAGCTAATTCTGGCCAAATTTGATTGAACCAAAAGCCCAAAACGTGTTTGCTAGGACATATCACAACTTCCTACCAAAAATCAGCCATTGAATCGCCCTAGAACACGTTCAAAAATTCCAACAAAACATCTGCCAATTGATAGTATTTTTTTCCCGCCAATTTTTGGTTTTTGAGTTTAGGAAGAAGATGTCCTCCCCCCTAACCAGAACTGGGGTGCGAATAGCAGCTGCCTTTGGGGTGACCTGGGGTGCCCCTTAGTAATTGAGGTGCCCCTTATCCAACGGTGAGTGTCCGAATAACACGTATCCTCCGGGGCTTTTACCAACTTTTCGAGCCGAATTTTCCAAAAAATGTTTATTTTCCAAAGGTGCCTACAAACGCATAAAACACCAAAATTAGTACAAACTCGAGTGCCAACAATATATAGTATTGAGATCAAATTAAACACAAAAATGTGTCTATCATCCACCAAGCGTTGGTATGTCAAATTTGGTTCTCATATTTTAGTATCAAAACTCATCTAGAGTCGCTTGATTTATTACTAGAGTCAACTTCGTTTAGGTTAGACTTGAAATTCTAGGAATGTTGAGACTTACAAGTATTACTCTGAAGACCGGAAGAATGTGAAGAAGTAACAACTGCAATGACATCATCCTTCCACTTGAGGTTAGTAATATTGACTTCCTAACGTATCTTTCAAGTCGCTTTATATTGAAAACATAACACGCAAATATATATTGAAAACATAACATGCGAAGATATATTTATGTCACTTTAGTGATTAGACTTGGTCATAACATTATGATCCAAGTATCAAAGAATTATTTTGAATTATGAAGTATAAATCTTATCTTTTGAGCTTCGTAAATAAGACATCAACATAATCTATGTATTTAGTTACTTGATTATGTATGGTAAATAGTTGTGCTTTCATCCTAGAAAACTATGTATTATTACATCGGTTTAAGGAAGTAGGTGTATGAACTTGTTTCATAATCGAAAGGGAAATCATAAGTGTGTTGGTCCGGTTCTTCATTGAATAATATTTGGATGACCAATGCAAGATGACAAGGTAGAATCGATCTTAACTTATATTGAGAATCAAGGTATAACAGTGATGGCCTATACTGTGTGACAAGGTGTAGCTGATCCTAACTAGCTTTGGGAAACAAGGTATAACCGGTCACAACCTACACTGGAAAGCATGGTGTAACCGGTCACAACCTACTTTGGAAGCAAGTGTAACCGGTCACAACCTACACCTGGAAACATGGTATAACCGGTCACAACCTATATTGTGACTCATGGTATAACCTGTCCCAAGAGAAAAACCGACTTTCCAATATTCACATATCTCTTTATGTTGTGTATGATTTCGAAATTAGGGTTTGCTAAGATAGGAAACTTTTAGATGTCTATATTATTTGAACATGTGCAAAACTCTTATTATTAATTATTCAAAGATATTCCTTGATGCTCAAGGTGATGCCAAACTGAAATTATGAAAAGCATTTAGTTACGATTTTCAAATATTCAATTACCAGCAATTAAAGCATATCCTCTGGAAAAAGTTTATTAATTGATGTGCTAAAATAACAATAGAAATTTTCTAAGAGATATTTCGTAAAATATTGTTTGACATTAATTGGATATAAGGAAACCGAAATTAGGTACTTTAATGCATATCTTTAGAATATTTTCGGTTTTGGAATTTCCTTGTTGTCCAAACAACCTTAATCAATAAATACTTGAGTTTTCATTTCTTGCGAACTATCCTAAGAGCAAGGCAAACTTTCTTCGTGTTTTTTCTGGTGAAGCCGTCTATCCGAAGAGCAAAGTACCCTAATTAGGCGAAGTCACTTACAACCGCTCGTTTAAACACTTTTGTGGGATCAAGAAGCTCTACGACTACCGTTGGTGGGAAACTAGATAATTGCATTTCTATTTTAGTTTTTGATTATTTATTTTGAATGACTAACGGTTGTTGAAACTTTGATTGCACCTAGTTTGATTATTCTTAAGAGCCTTCTCTTCTGACATAAGGGTCACTCAAACTAGATCAAAGTATCGATGAGATCTTTAGAACTATATTATTATATCTAAAGACATCTTGTGATAACCCTTTGTTAACAGACTACGTTCTGTTTATAATTGATCACAAAAGGATTCAAGTTTGTGTTGTGAAGGTTATTCAGAAGGAAATTGAAGATTTGAAGACGAAAAAGATTTTTTTATTAGTTTTCGTATCTTATGACTTTTGTGCACACATCTTGATCGGATGGGATCCAACTAGATCTTGTTTATCTTTGATAAACTTGTGATTCTCTAGTTGATAACATCGGCATCAATTTATAGTTACTCTTTGAGTTTTATATTGTTTGATAGTGAATCCGAAAATTGATTATTTTGCTAATTAAGTTTTTGATTGATCTAACCAGACAAAGGAGTTTATTAGATTAAACAGAAGAACCTTTGTCAACAACTCAAAACATATATTTTACCAAGGATTGATTAGAGTGCTTACCAAATAGTTTCATTCCTTTGTTGTTTGGAATGCGATAAAAATGAGTAAAGCAACTTGAGATAGTGATTTCTGTCATGAGATTCACGTGCGTGAACAAAAGATCGAAGACGCAGGCATACTGAGGGAACTAAGTAATTAAGGATAGTTTACTTGGTCTCAACTATACGAAGTTGGCTTATGTTCTTTGTATAAGGGTTTAATAATGAGAGTATTCAAAACTGGACTAGGTCCCGGAGTTTTTCTGCATTTGCAGTTTCCTCGTTAACAAAATCTTGTGTGTGTTATTTACTTTACTTCCACATTTTGATTGTTATTATAATTAAGTAAATAATATAGTTGTGCATTAATCATAATCACTTGACTTTGATCCTATAATCAATCAGTTTTATGACCATAACCATTGTCAAGTGAATAGCAAGTTGTTGTATTGTCTCAACTATTGTCCATAGACTATCACACTTGGTATCAGACTTGTGGTGTATTTAGGTACCCTCGTCTTTTCAATATATGGATTTTAAATCTATACACCATCTTCACCTCCTTCAAATGCTATTGTGTCTGCAAGATAAATAAAAAACATTTACACCCCATTTTACAATCAATTACAATGGATTCCTGAAGTTCAAGTAATTCAAACAATAATCCCCACATCTCATCTTTAGCCAAGAACCCTAAAGACCCATATCTCAATTTTAACTAAGAATCCTAAATACCCAAATCTTATTTTTGATTCAAATCTTCAACCTTCAACTTATTCCATGAGATCAATCTGAAATATGTAGGTGAACCAGAAAAGTGGTTTTGATGATAAACAAAAAGAATAATTGTTAGATTGCACTATCTCGCTGGTGTTAATGGCGATGAAGGTGGTACATGATGATGAGTGGGGGTGCCGTGGTGCTGGTGTGAGAGACTGAAACAGAAGACAAAAAGCAGAAAAAGAGAGGAGGAAGAAGATAGGAAGAAGGAAGTGAGTTCTTCTTATATTTAAGGTTTTAATTAAAATATGGACACAATTAAATCACAATTTTAATCAACCTATATTTGATCAGTTTAATCGGTCCGATTCGATCGGTTTTATCAAACTATGAACTGAGTCCAAGATCCTACGATTATGGATTCTCAAACTGTCACCGACCATTAGATGATCGGTTCGGCTCAGTTCTTGTTCAGCCATAAATGCGTATGCATACATACAAAGCCAATTCCTTCCGACTGCAGCCACTTCGGATAAAAAATGACCCGTTTACGGTCCGGTCGGCTTAGTTCTTGTTCATCCCTAAATGCGTATGCATAGTTGCATACCAAGCCAATTCCTTCCGACCGCAGCCACTTCTATACTTAATGGACGGAAACAAAGAAGAAAAACCTATTACCAAAAGGGATTCGAACCGCTGACCTACTTCCATCACTTCAAATCAAATTCTCTTTTCTCACTCCCTCATAATAATTCTGCTCTCCTCTGACTTCGATTCTTTTCTCCCAATCCAAAAAAAAAAAAACTTATCAAAAATGAGCAAAATCGAACTCAAATTTCATCTGCCGGAGACACTAATTCCTCCTAAATCTACTTCTGCTCATAATCTCTCCATGACTCTAAGGTATTTTTTTTTTTGAAACCCTAAAATCTTTAACTGTGCTATCAAATTTTGATTGTGAGGTTCATTTTTTGGTTTTCGAAGGCAATCAGGAGCGTTTCCCAGACGATTAATCTTCAATCTGGAGCTGTAAGTTAAATTTCCAATCCGAGTCGTAGTTCATTGTAATTTCATACTTTATCTTTTCGAATTTATCATTGATCTTTTTTTGGTAGTAGATTTAGCGTCCACAACGAGATGTAAGATTTTATTTGGTTAATTCAATACAGCCTGAGATAGTTTGAGCATGATTAGTTCTTTCAAGATTGGTTTGATTTATGAATTTTCAGCTGATATGAATCAATTTGCTTTTCTGAATGTCGAATCATATTACAGCAATTTGCTTGAAGCTTGTTATGTTACATTTCTTATATAAATGCATGAATCAATTGAATGAGTAGTTAAGTCCATTTGAGCTCATGGTAAGCTTACATATAAATGTATTTTAATTCAGTTTAGCTTAAGCATAATATAACCACCGGACACTTGATTATGGCCCTCTCTATAACAACTTGTTCAGTTTGTCTATTAACTTTGGACAAGGAATATATTTATATTAAGATTGCTTAGTCTGTTAAATTTGTTTTTTCTTTCTCAAACTCTGCTCTTGCTGTCTAATTTGTCTTATGCACTGATGAACTCTTTTTGATTTACATATAAAAATATAAGAACCTGTAATTGATTTCGTAGTAATCGAGGACCACTTGTTTTGAAATTTAGTAGAGAAAATTATGATGATTACAAAATCATGACATGAGATTGTTTAGCCACAGACAATAATTAATCATATATTTTATAGAACACTTGAACCAACTAATGAGTAGTAAAGTCCATTTGAGCTCATAGTCAGACTGATCTGGCCGTAGACGAGTCACACCTAAGTTTGGATTGTCAAGCTAGTCAAGATAAGCTTCATATAATGTATTTTTAAGCTCTGTTTAACTTAAGCCTAATCTGACCTCCAGACGCCTGATTATGGCCCTCTCTACAACAACTTGTTCAGTTTGTCGTTTAACTTAAGACAAGGAATATCATTATATTAAGATTGCTTAGTCTGCTAAATTTGTTTTTTCTTTCTCAAACTATATTCTTGCTGTCTAATTTGTCTTATGTTCTGGTGAAGTCAAGGAAAGAATCAGTAATTAATTTCGTAATTAGAAACACTTGTTTTTAAACTTATTAGAGAAAATCATGATGACATTGTATGGCCATAGACAATGAATCATAAATTTTATTGAACACTTGATCAACCGCTAAATGAAATGCTCAGAGAAAAAATTTAATTGGTGAAAGCCATACACGGATACACTGAACTTAATTAGACACAGAAATATGGATAACTGTATACAGAGTGAGACACCTTTTGCTAAAGCTGGGTTTTTGAGTAAATTGTCATTCTGGTGGTTGAATCCATTGTTGAAGAAGGGTAGAAAAAAGGTCCTTGGAGATGATGATATGCCCATATTAAGAAAGATAGATAGAGCTAAACAGTGTTACTTATTATTCATGGAACAACTGATGAAACAAAAGCAAGCTAAACCATCTATTTTATGGGCAATTATTTTGTGTCATTGGAAAGAAATTCTAACATCGGGCTTCTTTGCATTTCTCAAAGTAATCTCTCTTTCATCTGGTCCGTTGTTTGTTAGTGCTTTTATTTATTTCGCAGAAGGTAAAGAAGCCTTTAAGCACGAGGGATATGTTCTAGTTATATTACTATTCTTGACAAAATTTATTGAGTCGCTGGCGATGAGGCAGTGGCGCTTTCGATGTAGATTGATAGGATTTCAAGTTAGATCTTTGCTCTCAGCAGCTATTTATAGAAAGCAACTTAGGCTTTCTAATGCTGCTAAAGCAAAGCGTTCAGCTGGTGAAATAATCAACTATGTCACAGTAGATTGTTATAGAGTAGGAGAATTTCTTATGTGGCTGCATCATATATGGGCATCATGCTTTCAAATATGCCTCGGATTTCTAATTCTTTTTCATGCAGTTGGGCTTGCATCCCTTGCAGCAGTTGGTGTAATCGTACTCTCCGTACTATGCAATACTCCCTTGGCGATGCTGCAACATAAATTTCATAGTAAGCTCGTAGTGGCACAAGATGAAAGGCTGAAGGCCGTATCAGAGTCTACGGTGAACATGAAGGTTTTGAAGCTTTATGCTTGGGAGATGAATTTCAAATCTGTTATAGAAAGATTACGGAAACAGGAGATCAAGTTGTTGAAAGATGTACAGCTGCTAAGAGGATGCAATTTATGTCTTTCTTATATTTCGCCCATATTAGCTTCTTCTGCGACCTTTGTGGCTTGTTACTTTACCGGAATTCCTCTGAATGCTAGAAATGTTTTCACATTTTTAGCAACTCTAGGCATTGTACAGGAACCTGTTGGCCTGTGTCCCGAAATTATCGAAATGGTCATTCACGCAAAAGTTGCATTTAGACGGATTATCCAGTTTCTAGAAGCAGGGGAGATAGAGTGCGAAAATATCCGTCAGATGGATTTTGGAGAGCAACACGAGCACGCCATTATAATCGGTTCAGGTAATCTGTCATGGGAAGAGAATCCTTCGCTCCCCACCTTAAGGAGCATAAACCTAGAAGTTAAAGTTGGTGAGAAAGTGGCTATATGTGGAGAGGTTGGTGCAGGAAAATCAACCCTTTTAGCAGCGCTACTTGGAGAACTTCCAAAAGTGGAGGGGACGGTGAGTTCTTACTCCGTATACCAATCGTTTTGGCTTTGTCACAAATTTAGTTCCTGGCATATAGATTGCTCTACCAATTATCTACATGGAGGAATCGTTTCTAGTTTTTGTTTGTTTTCCTTCTCAAGCCTTGTGTATATATGGAAGCTTCCGATAATATAATTATATTTGTATCTGGATTTAGAAGCATAGTTTTAATCTGGTAGAGAGATACCTTACCAATTATTCTTTGTAAGCTCAGAGTGTGACGTATTTTCTTTTACAGGTTCAAGTTTATGGAAAGATAGCTTACGTTTCTCAGGTGGCATGGATCCAGTCTGGAAGTATACAGGATAATATTTTGTTTGGATGCAGCATGGATGAGCAAAGATATCAAGAAACAATAGAGAAGTGTTCACTGGTACAGGACCTTAAGATGTTACCATTTGGGGATCTCACTGAAATAGGAGAAAGAGGAATCAACTTGAGTGGTGGCCAGAAACAACGTATTCAACTTGCTCGTGCACTCTATCAGGATGCTGATATATATCTCCTTGATGATCCATTTAGTGCAGTTGATGCCCATACTGCCATAAGCATATTTAATGTGATCTCACAATTCTCTTGTATTTGCAATTATCATGTCCTTATTTATCTCCTGCTACTGAGCACTAACTCTGGCTTTTTCAGGACTACGTAATTGGAGCTTTATCAGGAAAGACTGTCCTGCTTGTTACTCACCAAGTGGATTTCCTTCCTGCATTTGATTCTATTTTGGTTGGTTTACAATACATCTCTTAAGCCGCACTTGCTTCTTGAATTTTTATGTTTATCTGCAGGGAAACAAATTAATAGATTGTAGCTGCATTGCATGTTAAGACAATGACCTGCTAATATGTTACCAAAATGGTTCTCCACTTGTATAGGAACCTAAAAGGGGTATGTTGTAAAAGTCTTTTAGATACCGAGGAAAAAGATGCAAGTTCTTTTTGCGGTCACATCTGGATAGAATTGGACTTCGTTGTAAGATTGTTTCCTCAGCTCACTTTTGATAGAGATTGGTAACTAACTGACTTCTTTGGGGTGTAACCTTTATATCTAGATTCAGAGGAGTAACTTCTCTATGAGTTGTCGAGTGACGGAACTTCTTTTAATTTCTTAAAACTGGTTCTCCATTAACCACATCACTGTTTCATCTGTTGAGAAATAAGGTGTTGATATCTGTCACCTATTTGTTTCATCTATTGAGTAGTAAGGTGTTGATATCTGTCACCTGTAATCGACAACGTTATATCATTATACATGTTGAACAGTAATAAGTTTTTTTTCCAGCTGATGTCAAATGGGGAAATCCAACAAGCAGCTCCATATCATATGTTGCTATCTTCGAGTCTAGCATTTTGTGACCTTGTTAATGCACACAAAGATACAGCTAATACTGAAAGACATGTTAATGCAACTTCTCCGGATAATTGGGAAACCTCTTGCGAAGAGACTGGGATAAGTTATTGTATAAATCAGGTAAAAGAATCAGTTGAGCATCAACTGATTAGACAAGAAGAGAGAGAAACTGGAGATATTGGGTTGAAGCCATATTTTAAATATTTGAATCAGAAGAGATCCTTGTTTTACTTCTCCGTGGCTGTTCTATGCCAAACCATCTTTTTTGGATGTCTGATACTACAAAACTATTGGTTAGCTGCTAATATTCAGAACCTCCGAATCAGCAAATTGCGACTTATCCTGGTGTATATTCTGATTGGATGTAGCTCCATGTTCTTTGTTGTCTTGAGGGCTCTATTTGCAGTTGCCTTGGGTTTAAAGTCTTCAAAGTCGATATTTGATCAGTTACTGAACTCTCTATTTCATGCACCACTAGCTTTTTATGAGTCCACACCATTGGGAAGGATACTAAGCCGGGTAAGAATCTCTTAAGTCAGATATTAAAAATAATAGTAATTTATGGGGAACATTATTTTTCTTTCAACCTACTCGAGGCTAATTCTTCTCGGTTTCCTATACAGGTCTCTTCTGATTTGAATGTCGTAGACGCTGATCTCCCTGGCAGCATTGTAATGTCTGTTATAAGTTTAATCAATACCTTTTCGTATCTTGTAGTGCTGTCTGTTATTACTTGGCAAGTTTTGCTAATCTGCATACCTACAGTGTATTTGGCGATTTTCTTACAGGTAAAACTCCTAGAATTTTCTTCTTGAATATTGGTCATAAGTCATAACTCATAACTTATAAATTTTAAGCATTGTTTACATTCTCTTCCAGTCTTCCATACATCGCACACACTTTAAGCTATCAGCACCTACCATTTCGTAGCATGATTGTTCATTAATCGATATTCAGATACCATCTAGACATGAACAAACTCAGATCAGGGTCATTTGTATTACTTGCTTGTAATGATTTGACTTACTTTGCCGGAAACATTGTATTTTTGTATCCCAGATCCTCATAATGAAAAAAAATTTTGCAAAAGAAAACAAAAAATTCTGTATTTGATCTGTGGATGGAAGATACAAAGATTCTGCATCTTTTCTAGACAAACTTTGATTTTTTAGTCGCATAATTTAGTAGTTGCTTTTATTCTAATTGGATGTTTCTTATAGACAAGTAACTTTTTGATAATGTCCTGTAACCCAATAGAGGTACTTCTCTGCTTCTATAAAAGAGATTGTGCGGATTAATGGGACAACCAAGTCTATTCTGGCAAGCCATCTCGGGGAATCCATAACAGGATCTATGACAATTAGAGCTTATGAGAAGGAACACCGATTCTTTGCTGATAATCTTTCTTTCATTGACAAAAATGTTAGTACTTCTTTTCACATTTATTCTGCAAGCGAGTGGTTGAACCAGCGATTGGAAATACTTTGTATCACTATCCTCTGCTCCACAGCTCTCTTGCTGGTTTTGCTTCCAACAAAAACATTTGGTCCTGGTAGGTGTATGGTTTCTTCTATGCTCTCTATTCTTACATTTATCTCCGCAAGACATTCATATTAATTTTACTAGTAAGAGGCATTTAAAATTACAAAAGCAACTAAGTCATATGAAATCAATCTTTCATGTGGCAGGATTTGTTGGAATGGCACTGTCTTATGGTCTTTCCTTGAACCAATTACTTTTTTCAACGGTTCAACTCAACTGCACACTAGAGAATGATATCATTTCTGTAGAAAGGCTAAACCAGTACATGCGCATTCCTAGTGAAGCCCCAAAAGTCATATATGGAAATCGACCTGTGCCTGGTTGGCCTGCTGTTGGTAGAGTGGAGATACATAATTTGGAGGTATAAGAATGTGATACTTGTGTATAATTTGCAAAGTAATGTCTAATAAAGATGTATACTAAAAATGTTAATGTCAAGCAGATCAGGTACAGGACCAATACTCCAATTGTTTTAAAAGGGATTAGTTGCATATTTGGAGGAGGGCACAGGATTGGTATTGTTGGTAGAACCGGCAGTGGGAAGTCAACTCTGATAGGTGCTTTATTTCGACTTGTAGAGCCAGTAGGGGGGAAAATAATCATTGATGGTGTTGACATCTCCACAATAGGGCTTTATGATCTACGGTCACGTTTAGGGATCATACCTCAAGATCCCACACTCTTTATCGGGACTGTTAGATACAATCTAGATCCCCTCTCTCAACATACGGACCAGGAAATCTGGGAGGTAATTCTTGTTGCTGGTTATAGATTGTGTTATGTTGTCTATTAAGGAAAAAATACCATTTATAAACCATACAAGTAATATGATCTTCGCATTCATGAATTAAGGTTCTTGGTAAATGTCAACTTCGAGAGTCTGTACAAGAGAAACAAGGCGGGTTGGATAGTTTAGGTGAACATTCCTTTCTCCATGTCCTTCTTCTTGTTTAAATTTAAATGGAACTTTTTATAATGCTTCCTGCTTTTGCAGTTCAACAGGATGGTATAAACTGGAGCATGGGACAGCGGCAATTATTTTGTTTAGGCCGAGCTCTGTTAAGAAGAAGTCAGATATTGGTCCTTGATGAAGCTACTGCCTCCATCGACAACGCTACAGACTCCATTCTTCAGAAAACCATACGGTCAGAATTTGCGAGATGTACAGTTATAACAGTAGCCCATCGAATACCAACTGTGATGGACAGTACCATGGTTCTTGCCATTAGTGATGGTAAGTTTTTAATACACTTGTGACAGTGAAATCTTGGTTCTTTGAGAGTTCCTCGCATAAATCACGAGATTTTGTCGTTCTGTAGGAAAGATAATGGAATACGATGAACCAATGAAGTTGATGAAGGAAGAAGGATCTTTAATTGCACAGCTCGTAAAGGAATACTGGTCTCACATCCACTCTACATAATCATTCTGGTAAGAACTTAAACTAGCCCCAATTACTATTGAACTTATTGTATTATCAATTTAATAAGATCGAGCTTACCATTATGGTAAACCTATAGATGGTGCCTGGAATTAATATCCCCCTTCCCAAAATTCCTGACATGATTATTAACTTTAAGCAAGGAAATGACAAAGAAGAAAGACCCCTTATATGTGGTTCTTAAATTAACAACCAATTAACAGGTAATAAGATCCTTAACTAAATGAGGGAAAATTAGTCAACAGACACAATAATCAAGTTATATACTACATAATCACTAGAAATGCATTTATTAGACCAGGAAATGCCATTATAAGCTTCTTGTAAATGCCTGTCGATTTTATCTCTTTCTAAACTACTGTGCTGAAAGTTTGACTCTTTAGCACCCAAGTTACAAGTTCAATAGTAGCTGGTTAGCATTCTGCCAAAGTAGCTTTGTGTTAGGCAGCGTCCTATTGTGTCCTATTATAATCTAAGATGAGTATCACACAAGACACGGTTGGCTATTAACTAGGTTCTTGTAATTGTAGACATGCTTTAATACCAACCCGATGTGTTTAAGACTTACTATCCTGTTGTCCGATGTTTGCATCATATAGAGTTTCTAGGGTGGTAGCTGTCAAAATTGTTGCTATAATATAGCGTGGTTGTTCTTCAATAATCATAGTCGGTAATCTGATGGACTTCTCCACATGGATAACATGGCTTGGACCCATCATAATTTCTTACCAATCATTAACGTTTTTCTGTAAAAATTGATTGTGAGAAGATTTAGAATTTTCTTAACTTTTTAAGTTAAATCTATTAGGTGAGCATTATATTAATGATCGATTTTTGTGTGCTGTAGTGCTATTAACAATCAGCTTGACTTGGGGCCTTCATTTCTGTTTTCGCTTTTTTATTTTGTACTTCCTTCGTCCCACTATTAGGTGACCTATTTACTTTTAAATTTTGTCTCACTTTTAAGTGACCTATATTAATAAACAAGGAGATATTTTTAAAATTATCCTTTTAATTGATTACGAGAAATATGCATAATTTGATAGACATGTTTATAGTCGTTAGTAGGTGTTTTAAAATGCTTTCCAAATGGCATGAAGTTTGCGAACATCCGTGGTGTAGTTTGAGAGATAAATCATTTCAAAATTTCACTAATTATTATCCAAAAGAATATAATTGTAAAATATGCTTAAAAATACACTTTTCCTTTGTTTGCCTTAAAATTTGTGCAAACTTGACCTAGGTCACTTAATAGTGGGACAGAAGAAGTATTTTCTTTCCTCCCACTGTGTATATACTGTTTGAATCCACTGCCATCACCAGATTCACCACCACCAAATATATGTACTCCCTCCGTCCCACTATTAAGTGACCTATTTACTTTTACATTTTGTCCCACTATTAAGTGACATATATCACTAAACAAGGAGATATTTTTAAAATTATCATTTTAATTGATTATAAGAAATGTAAGGAGATATGCATAATTTTATAGGCATGTTTATATTCGTTACGTAGGTGTTTTATTATGAAGTTTACGAACATCCATGATGTAGTTTGAAAGATAAATTATTTTAAAATTTCAGTAGTTATTATCCATAAGGGTATAATTATAAAAATGCTTAAATATACTATTTTCTTTTACTTGTCTTAAAAATTGTGCAAACTTGAACTAAATTAGTTAATATTGGGTGGAAGGGAGATGGGTCGAAGAGAAAGACCATAAAGGCCAGCACACGTGAAAGCAATATTTACATCTCCATTCCAAATACCATCATCATCGTCATCACCTGGAAGAGAGATGGGTCGAAGAGAAAGACCATAAAGGCCAGCACACGTGGAAGCAATATTTAAAGAGACAATGAGAATGCACCGAGTGGTACCATTATTAGCACCACATTGCACTACTGAAGATGTGAAAAATCAATGTTTTTGGTATTCAATCCAAAACAAATGCGTATGTTAGCCTATGGGTCGTCTTGAAAGAGAAACAGTGGATCTGAATGGGGGCAATTTGGATGTGTCCAGGTTATACATCATAAATGGTCGTTCAACCAGGATTTTTATTGGCAATTTGCAGGAGAAATGAAAGCTGGGATTTGGGGGCTTTCACCACCCAGAAAATTCCCATTAACTGTTACCCCTCAGCCTCGTCTTCTTGAACTTCTTCATCAGGTTGTTGGTTTCAAACACTAAAAATTCAGGGACTCTTATGGCTGTTCAAAACATTTAGCAACTACATCTTTTACGATTTGTCTGGAATGGATGTATGAGTGGCAAAATACTTTACCAATACTTATAAATGTCACAGATTTACTCTTATCAGGAGAAAAAACAAAAAATTTGGAGGCGGCCGCCTACACTGCCTTGTCCGTAAGACGACCCAGGATGGTAGAATAAGTACCCTTTGTGGCTGATAAGCTTTCATTAGTTTAAATTACTTTATTAACCTCATCTGTTTAAAATATTCTTTGTCTACACATGTTTGTCCGTCTATCCCAAAGGGAGACTTACGGGAGGTGAGTCGAATTTGTAGGTATCTACTGTAGCACAGAATCAGCTAGGTCTCCCAGTTCGTTCTCCAATCGATCAGGAATTGAAGAACTGAATGAAATCTGGTATAGAAATCTAAGAAGACCATGCCGATTTGGATTAAAATTTGGGGTACATTGACAGGTCAGGAATGAGTAACCAAAATGACAGTCGACTAAGAGGACATTAAAACTTGTTCCTAGAATGAGTAACCAAAATGGAATCAGTGCCGACCAGAAACCAAACTACTATTCTCAATCTCATCCTCCAACTCAGAAATGTGCTCGATTTATTGTCATGTTGGCATGGTTTTTATTTTTTTATCAGCATCACCATTTTTGACTCATTTAAATCTTGATATTGACTTAAAAATTTTAAACTAATAATTGGCTCACTATGTACTAAATGACCACATCTCAAACTAATTATAAGATTCTAATGTTCTTAATTGAGATGGATGATGTACACATACGTTTTGATGCTTTGTTTTGTACGGGGATCACATAAAAATGTTTAGCAGTTTTGACTTGGAACATTTTTTTATATGAATTATCTTTCTAAGTTGATGGTGCGCACGTCAGGGAGTTTGTTCTTTTTCTTTTGTGAGACTGCAACGCAATGGTGTCAATGGATGCTAATTAATGATACATATATGACTGGATTACTTGATTTTCTAATTAATTGTGTAGCATCACCGCTGGTTACAAAAATCGCAACCATGTGTGATGGCAGCGCTGATACGAGCTATGTTTGCAAACTTACGAGCGTGTAATTTATATGCAATTCGTAATTATTATGATGACATTCTTCATTATAATGCACATATATGTTAACATAGTGTCAAATATGTTATTAGGTATTAGCCGGTCCTACTACTCTTTTTTCAAATATTGATGAGTAGGGTACTAGAATCAGACATTTTTGGATTATCCAGTACAAATTTAGATATAAAGTTCTGAACCCTGAATACAAAATTTGGATATAAAGTTCTCGTTTGTACAGAAGTGAGAAAACATGAACTTTGTTTGTGATCATAATTCAAACTGATACCTGCTATTACTGGTGCTGCTTCAATTTATTTTACTAAAAAGAATTCTTACCTTTAATCTAGAAACCATGGTGTCATTTAAAGGGCTTGGCAAATCATGCATTCTGGTCATTGGTAATAATATATCTCATTCATATCATCTTTTAAATATGTATTATTAAAATTCAAAAGACAGGAGTTTTATTGTTCTGATACTATTATCATGTCTCTAACATACTTCTCTGTTCTGTTGTATGATGAATGCATTACCAGTGGTGGCTGGTATAGAGAAGTTTGCTTTCAAAGGAATACAATCGAATCTTGTGACGTATCTGACGGAGGTGGTGAAAATGAACACTTCAACAGCGGTGAAAATAGTGAACATTTGGTTTGGAGTGTCTTATTCTTTACCAATCATAGGAGCATTTCTTGTAGATTATTTTACAGATAGATACTCCGCCCTTACAGCCTCGTCTCTTTTATATGTTTCTGTAAGTATCACATCCTCTTATTCTTTATTTGATGCTTGATATATAGAAGTTAAACCCAATTGTTTGAAATTAATTTGTGCGTTGCTTGATCCAATATTTGTAATTAGGGACTGGTGGCGCTAACATCAACAGCATTCGCATGGGATACAAAGTCTAAAATTAAAATTAGTAATGCACATGAAGGGGCCAGTTCTAGTTCGGGTTCTTCAACTTATCTTCTGTTTTTATCTCTGCTTTTGCTAGCTTTAGGACAAGGTGGATACAACCCATGTTTGCAAGCATTTGGAGCCGATCAACTTCACCTTACCACAGATGATAATCATCAAGATCAGTTGCCAAGTTCAACCAATACTACAGAAGATGGAGACGAAAATGATGAAATAGATTCTAATGACTTGAAGAGAAGTAAATTCTTTAGATGGTACTATTTTAGTGTATGCAGTGGGACTTTGCTGGGTGTTACTCTGTTGTCTTATCTTCAAGAAATATTGGGTTGGGGAATAGGTTATGCTGTTCCTACCATTGTCATGGCAATTTCCGTCGCTCCTTTCTTTTGTGGGACAAGATTATATACAGTCATCAAAAAACCGAAGTCGGCCAAACAAAATATAACACCATTGATTAAAAACTTAGCCAAGTCCATCAAGGGTACTGCACAGAAGTTAATGAATCGTAACAAGACCTTACCCTCAAATTCACCCTTTGTCGAACTCAGGTAAGATTCTCTTTAACAAGCGGGATAGAGCGTATTATTGAATTTTAATATATATGCTTGTTTTTCTTATCATGTTGTGTCAGTAGAGTAATCACCTAATGGCTTTACCACTGTACTACAGTGATATCGGCAATTTAATAAATATACTGTCTGTAGGGCTCAGCAGAAACCACCGGGTTGTAGCCAGGATTCAGATGATCAGCAAAGCGATATGACCAACAAACTTAGCGCTGATGTACTAGTTGATGATCCGATAGAAGAAAAAAAATCTCTTGTAAGGCTAATACCAACATGGATGCTGCTCCTAGTGTTTTCTATCATCCTTCAACAACCAGCAACTTTCTTCACCAAACAAGGCACGGATATGAAGAGAAAGTTTGGTTCCCATTTTATAATCCCTTCAGCAGCACTACAATGTGTTAAAAGCCTTACCATAATTTTTCTAGTGCCTGTATATGACAAAATAGTGACACCCGTTTTTCGGATAATCAGTCGAAGTAAGAAAAGGATGACTATAATGCAAAGGATGGGTTTTGGTTTGTTTTTATCAGTAATTGCTATGTGCATAGCTGCTGTTATTGAGACACAAAGAATGAAAATTAGTAAAAGAGAACCAAATAATAGTTCAGCTCAATTGAACATTTTTTGGTTAGTGCCGCAGTACATCATAATGGGCATGGCGGAAGTTTTTACAATTGTTGGGATGCAGGAGTTCTTTTATAGCGAAGTTCCTAACAAGTTGAAAACTCTAGGAATGGCTTTACCTCAAGGTGTCTTTGGCGTCGGAAGTTTTCTTAGCGCAATCCTGATATCTATACTTGATAAAGTTACAGGTGATGGAAAACATAGCTGGTTCTCGGATGATAGGCACGGAGGGCATCTAGACAGGTATTACTGGTTATTAGCAATTTCAAGTGCATTTAACTTGCTTTGCTTCACAATTTATTCGCGCAAATATTACAATTAACGTCCCTTGCCATGATATTTACATCTTTCCAAGGAACTTTAATTGTAATATCTACGCAGTCTTTACTCTTTAATGTACGAGGCTGTTGGTGTGTGTTGCTATGTCATTAGATTGCAAGTCTGTAATTATCCTGGTTGTGCATGCTGCACGTGTTATACAGTGCCGGGTCAAATGTGAGATAGCCTCTTTTATAAATCGTCACTCATGACGGTTGTATTTGTAAGGATTGAATTCCCCAATAAGAAAGATGGATTTGACATTCTTGAATATGCCACTAGAGGTGTTTGCAGTAGAAGGGATCTAAAAGGAGAGATACCCGACTTCAAATAATTTGAGTTTTATTAAGATAATAATAGGCTTGGCCGAGTGAGTAAATTTATATCATTGTGAAAATGGAATATCTCATTCTCTTTTATTGTAACCTGTGGATTCAAATCTTAAGTTTTTCTTAATTATCATGTATAAAAGTTCGATCTTTTGTTTTTGTTTTTGTTTTTGAATCATATATGATTATGCTTTTATTTTAAATGCAATTTAGTCTTTAGATAAGATATAAAAAAAGAAACAGCGCCAAATGCTTACAATATATTCTCAAGTTGATAAAGTATTATAAGAAATGTTCCTCTTCATTCGAGGGTCAAGCTGCCTAATTGTACTAGTTCTATTGTTAAACTTCCTGTAAGTTCGTAATCTCCGTCGAGGGTTGGGCAAGTCTATTTTTCCCGGAACATGCCACAACATGTGCAGGAATGTCATGTGTGGTAACACATCAAACTATACACATGAGGTTGGTTACGTTAATTTTGTTGGTTAGCGATCAATGTCTAACCTAAGTAGAAAGTCCAAGGGTGAGTCAGCAATGGTGTTCGTGTTCACTTAGTTGTTATACGTATATGTTAGATGTGGAGTGTTCCCTGTTATGCGTTACTTATGCAAGCTTTAGTAACGCATAGAGAAAATAAAACCGAGCGTGGGAAAAATGATGTTGCTTAAATTCGCAACAGATCTAATTTCTTAAATTGGTATTTTGCTGTTGCAAACGGTGAAGTTACAACAAACCGTATTAGAAGAACGAGAACTTGCAAAAAAGTCATACAGCATGTAGAATTAGAGCACTCGATTTTCAAATTGCCTAGGTCAACTATGGTCGGGTATTTTCAATATCTTGGTGGGTTGAAAATTTTAAAATTAGAGCACTCGATTTTCAAATTTTACATGTATTGAGGTTTTCCTTGGTGAACATAAGTTATTTGTTAGGGCTTCATTGAACCTGTACTGTGCAGAACTTTGAAGGAATGGTTCATTTGTTTTTCTGGTGGGTATAAGTGGTCGTAATTTCATGTCGAATGGTGATTTAAGTTTCGCTTAATATGAATTTTGGTACATAATTAACAACTATGTTAAATTTCCCATGGGTGTTTTGGATCGTTTAAAATGAAAAGCATTTAATTAAGAGATGCAATTTCTTGTGAGGTGTCAATCCAAGGTAAAATAAGTACTAGTGAGCAACTATTGGTGAACTCAGGCAGATTAGTCCCTAGCCCTAATCAACTTGTAAGAACTATTGGTGAACTCAGGCTGAGCAATTTAGCATGGAAATTTGCTTCATCAGAGGTTTAATTGTTTTTTTTACTTATCTCTATGGATGTTGAGAAAGATAGAGATCACTCGAAGGATAAGCCAACAAAGGAGATAAATAATTTGCAATTAATATTGTTGGGAAATCAGCCTTTCGGATACTAAATAGTACCTTACTAACTATCCGTGTGGAATGCTATATACATGCTAACATCGTGGAAATAGACTAGCCAACAAGAAATACTAGATTTTTTGGATTGCTCCATGAACCTCATTACGGTATAGGATGAGAAAAAGAGAAAGCGAACCACAAAGATGTAAATCATAAACAAAACCAATAAGAAGTAAAATACTCACATATTTAATGGTTCAACAATATACACAATATGTGGATATTGTCTACATCGACCAAACGGTTACGACCTCTTTATTCATTATAGAATCAACTAATTGAGAATTACACATACTGAAAAAAAATAATTCAAAGAATGCAATAATTTTCGCCTGCTCAATAATCTCACTGATATCAATGATGGTGATGAGTCAGAAAACTATCCGTTTATTTTGGGTTTGTTTGATTCGAAATGTTATCCTCCCAATACAGTAATACACATATTGAATGATTGGAATTCAACTTTTGAAACCTATCAAGTTTATCCGGTCAAAAGATAAACTACTCAGCATATGCGTTGTTGTAATAACAGGTCTTAGTCTCCCTCCCTTGTAGATAGTTTAGCTATTTTGTTTATAGTCTTCCTGTTATTTTGCTTATTTTATTTACGTATCCTTATCTTTGTAACATCTTGTATTATGTAGCTACTATCTTTGTAACATCTTGTATTAGGTAAAGAAAATTCCCTAAATGAAGAGCATCCATATCCAAGGAAATCATTTCTTTAGAAGCAAACTATACTTGGATCATAGTCGAATTATCACTTAGTAAGACAACTATTGGCTGAAATTAGGTTTTTAGAATTAAGGTCAATGCTGCTGGCACTATTCAGCGTAACAAGTCTCTCCTTGTAACCAAGGGTTACACTCAACATGACGGAATTTATTACCACGCCCCGTTTGTACCAATGGCTAAATTGGTTGTCGTCCGCGTCTTACTATCTATTGCATCTATCAAAGGGTGGTATCTTCATCAGCTAGATGTCAACAATGCGTTTCTTCAAGGAGACCTTGATGAAGAAATTTATATGAAGATACCTCCTGGTTTAGCACGAAAAGGTGAGTTTGGGATTTTTAAACTCAAAAAATCTTTCTACGGTCTTAAGCAAGCCTCTCATCAGTGGTTTGCAAAACTTTCTTTAGTTTTGCTATCGGAAGGTTTTTACAAATCTTTATGTGATATTATCTTTTCACATATCATCGAGGTACAACCTCAATATTTGTTCCCGTCTACGTTGACGACATCATTATCACTGACACACATGACAACTTTATTAACTCTTTTAAGATGCATCTTCCATCTCATTTTTCGATCAAAAATCTTGGTCGTTTACAATATTTTTTAGGCATTAAAGTTTCTCGATCTTCAAAAGGTATATTTCTATGTCAAAGAAAATATGTCCTTGATATCCTTAAGGACTCGGGCCTTATAGGGCCACATGTATCATATTTTCCCATGGATACACATCTCAAGTTACTTCTTACAGATGGTACAAAATTAACCGATCCAAGCTTTTTTCATCGTCTGATTGAGCGTTTGTTATATCTCACTGTAACTCGTCCTGACATGACATACTCGGTCATTATCTAAGTCAGTTTATGAAACATCCCAGAACAGCTCATATGGATGTTACTCATCGTATCCTACGGTACCTCAAGAGAACTATTGGACATGGCATATTTATGTCTTCATCCATCTCTCCATCTTTCCATGGTTACACAGACTCTGACTGGGAAAGTTTCCCGCTTACTCGGTGTTCTACTACCAGATATTTTCTTACAATAGGTAATAGTCCTATTTCTTGGAAAACAAAGAAACATCCTACAATATCTCGCTCACCAACTGAAACTGAATATCGTGCTTTGGACAATATGATAACTGAGCTTCAATAGTTACTTTACCTCTTCAAAGACATGCGCATTTCATGTTCTCTCCCTATCACTTTTTCTAGTGATAGTCAAGCAGCAGTTCACATTGCTTAGAATCCTATTTTTCACGAGCTTACTAAACACATTGAGATTGATTGCTACTTTTTTCGTGAAAAGTTAATGAGTGAATTTATATTACCCAAACATCTTCAGTCCTTTGATCAACTGGTCAATGTTTTCACTAAGACTTTGGGAGCTCCACAATTTGGTTGTCTACTTAGCAAGTTGGGAGTTCATTCAGGCTCTGTCGCTCCAACTTGAAGGGGGTATTAATTATATCCGGTCAACAGATAACTACCCAGCATATAAGTTGTTGTAACAAGTCTTAGTCTCCCTCCTTTGTAGATAGTTAGTTATTCTGTTTATAGTTCTTATTTTTTTGCTTCTTTTGTTTACTATCTTTATCTTTGTAGCATCCTGTATTATGTAGTTATTATATGAATCAATGAAACAAATCCACACGTAGTTGTGTGAGAAACAAAACCCTATATTTAAATTACTAGAAAACCGTATATCTTTATCAAGTTCTGGATACCTTTCACAATATGATCTGTTCTTTGGACCGAAAAGAACAAAAGGATGTTAAGGGGAGAATCTACCACTTGAGAGAAGTTTCTTATTAACATTAAAAAACTCTTAATTTATACTTGGGGTTCAATTTATAAAGTTAATGTTGAGATTATTAGTCCCATATTGTATGGGTTATCTATGATCATGCGGTTTATTATCCTTAGGGCCACTCAAATCATTTCCAATTGGTTTTGAGTTGGATTCCTATATTCTAACATGGTATCAGAGCAGGATGTTTATTTGTGTCAAGTCATTTGAATGCACGCTATTTGTTTGTGTCAATTCATTTGACCGCACGTTTATTCCGCTTCGTCCGATTTATTGTCCCAATGAGACTACATGATGAGTGCCAAATATTGTATATATTTATCCCTTTTTGTTGGCATTTAACTCATCTTTTGTGCATTAATTCTACATTTTATCCCATATTCTGTATTTTCATTGTTTTCAAGAATAAATATTTTTATTAATTAATTTTGCATTTTTAGGTAATAAATAAAGTCTGGATGACTTGCGGAGCAAAAAGAGCAGAAAAGTAGTGAAAAGCCGGGAGAAATCACGCAAGGAAGCCGCGAAGAATGGTGCGCACAACCTCATTTTCTACACACAAAAACGCCTCCGTTCTCAGCCATCAGATCAGTTCTCAGAAGCATCCGATGGTCGCTCCTTCATAGAGCATCAAAATCTGAAGTCTCTGCCAAGCACCACAGCGCTGAAATTCCAAGCCTTCAGATTAGATGGTAGTTGAATCCAACGGTTGCTCCCTTGCTGTTCATCAAAGTTTGATATCTCCGCCTTACACTACAGCACCTAACCCCATCTGGAGCCGTCAACTTCGTTGTATCACCTAATCCAACGGTCGCTCAGAGCTTGTTTACATCGTGCCGTTCGATTCAATTAGTAACTGATTATCCAACGGATCTCCTCGCTACGCATCAACTTCAGATGATCTCGCCTCACACCCTAGCGACCGAACACCTACACCCTAAACAAATGCATCCCTTCTCCCAAAATCAACTGAGCTCCTTCTTCCCCGACATTTGCAGAGACACCATGTCCTGCCACCACCAGAACACCACCTCTGCCACTGCCGCTTCATCACCAAACACCATAGCCACCCTACATCAAAGACATCGAAACCCATCCATCCTATTAGCCTATTTCGCTAGTTTCACAAACCCTCTCAAATTTAGGGTTTTGAAATTAGGGAAATAGAGTTATAGGCATGACAGAGATGGAAGAAGAAGCAATAGAAGCATGGGAAGAGCAGGAGGAACAAGAAGAGAGCATGGGTCGTCGACGTGGGTGAAGAATTTTAGGTAAACCCTAACCCTAGTTTTCTCGGTTTTGGGAATTAGGGTTCGTCATTCCTTTTTTGTATAAATTGAGGGTTGGGTATCACTGTTAAAACTTTTTCTTGGACTAGCCAAGTTACCAATTAGGTTTAATTTCAATTTTTTGGTTTAATTCCAATTTTAATTGCACTGTTAATTTTTAGGGTTCTTGTTTGGCAATTTTAATTCTCTGTTTAGTAGTTTAAATGTTTGTAATGTTCCTGTTAAATGTGCATAATCCTGTTAGTATCCTGTTTAGGTTTAATTCCATGTTAGTTCACTGTTAATGTTAGTTTAAATGCTCACTGTTAGGATTAATTCACTGTCATGTAATGTTAGTTTGATGGAATGCTAGGCTAGAAGCCTTTGAAGCACTGAATTGATTGAGTAATGGAAGAAATCAGTGCTCATAGCAAGCTGATTATCTTGCCATTCCATTTTTGTATGCTTAGGTTGCACTGATTTGATTGAGCATTGGGAGAAACTAGTGCTCACTAGTGACAATGAGCAAGCTAGTTCTCTTCCCACTCTAGAAGAATGCCTAGAGCCATTGACTTGGCTTTGTTTCTTTTTCTTATTCATTTTCCTTAGCTATCTCCACATCCCTGCCCTTGGCCTTAGGCCTTGGTTTGTTTTGTCATCTTTCTTTGTTGTCTAGTATTTGCTTTGTTTAGTTCTTGGCTGTTCTTTTGTTTTCTGTTTTGCTTCCATCTTTAGCCATTGGCCACTGTTTTTCTTCCTCCTCCCTACCCTGCTACTCAGTGCTTTGGCCACTGCCTTGCAAACTGCTAGTGCTGCTGTGCCTCTGCTCCAGCTGCTGTTGCAGCTGCTTCCTAGCCAGCAACTCTACTCCTTCTCCAGCTGCCTTGCTTGCTGCCAGCTTCTCCACTGACCTGTCACTCCTTGCTGGACTGCTGCTGCAACTGCTTCCTCTCCTGCTGCCATTCCTTTCCCTGCTGTTTTCCCTTGTTGCAGCTGTTGTTTTCCCTTGTTGCAGCACTGTTGTTAGCCCCAGCTGCTACTGCTTGCATCTGCTCTACTGTGCACTCAAGCCCATAGCCCAGTTCAATAGCCAAGCCCAGTACATTTCATTCCAGAAGCCCAAAGCCCAATTACTGTGAAAGACCACTTCACTGTTAGGGTGAAATTGAGCCCAAAGCTCAATCAAAGCCCAAAGCTCAAAGGTACAAAACCCACTAAGCCCATAAGTCCATTGGTACCCAAAGCCCAACAACAATTTAGGAGCCCAAAATAGCTAGAAAACTCCAAAACACACCCAGTCTCTGTGGATCGACCCGTACTTGCACGAGCTACAACTGACGACCGTGCACTTGCGGTATTACTGTAGGCCCGCGTTTCATTTCGCTTCATTTTTATACACGTTCCCGGGCCCACCAAGTTTTTGGCGCCGCTGCCGGGGATTGGTGCTGTGTTTTTCTTGTTGTTTTATTAGCTATTTTTGCATTTCACTTCATAGCATTTGCATCTGCATCTGCTTCACTTCATTTGCTGTTGGACCTGCTGTTCTGAACCTGTTTTTCCTCTGCTGGGACGCCACCAAGGAAAAGAACCAAAGCCCAACTGGGTTTTTGCAACAATATCAGAGCAGCTGGGTTGTGCTTAAAAGGTAACCCATTTAAGAGAACCCGAATTGTGGGCTTCCAATTTTTTTAATTGTGGGCTTGTAATATTAAAGCCAATTTTTGGGCTTCTCTTATTTTCTGTTGGGTTTGTAATAATTTATTTGTGGGCTTGTTTGTTTAATTTGTGGGCTTGTATTTAATTTTTGTGAGCTTGTTTAATTTGGACTTGTATTTTGTATTCTGGGTTTAAACCCAGCTGAGCTTGTAACCGATCACGCTAGTTGAACTCGTTAGCGGGCCGAGTACCCAAATTCTAGGCCGAGATTTTGGACTCAGTTCCACCAAAAGTTTTCAACCAAGCGGAGCCAAAGCAAATACAAAAAAAAACAGTGGGCTTGCTCCCATTTCAAAAACCAAATTTTATCTTTTAAAAAAAAAAAAAAAAAAAAAAAATTTACTTCTCCCATCAAAAACCAAATTTTACTTGCTCCCATTTTAAACCAAATTTTTTCTTCTTTATCCCATCTTAAACCAAAAGTTTTATTTTACTCCCATTTCAAAACCAAATTTTCAAATGTCTCCCACCAAAACCAAATTTTTCCCAAAAATCCAAACCCTTTAAAAAAACCAAAGTTTGGGCTTTGTAACATAGTTACTTAGCTTTTGAGCCAATCATGTCTGGATTTTGGTCTGCTCCTGGGGATGGAAATAAAACTCTTAGAGAACTTGCTCATGGGAATGTGCCACGTTATGAACCTCCCATAGACCATGATGTCAATAGTCATAGGAATTATTATGGACATTTTCAAAGTCCCGAGCCGCAATACATGAACCCTAATGACTATTCATACATGCATCATTCATCGCAACGTGAAAATGAACATTTTGCTAGTGCCTCACTCACCCAATCATCACTTGTGGATCAAATAGAAGCTCGAATCACAGCTTTAGAAATGCAATCACATGAGGAATCTTTCACATCTAATTTTCTTAGGCAACCTGAAATCTATGCATGTCCCGCATGTGGTAGTTTAGACCACCCTGTTGAGCATTGTCATATTTTGCATAATTTTAGGCTATCTAGAGAAAATCCAATGTATGAAATGCCCATGAATTGTGAGAATGGTAGTCATTGGGACCATAATCAATCCTTTGAGGGTTGCGATCAATATTTTGTAAACCCTAATGACCATGCACACATGTACCATTCACCACAATTTGAACATGAAGAATTTTGTACTCCCATGAATTTAGACTCCACCACAGAAGCTTTCAGACTCAGTGAGCAAGACTATGATAGATCTACATCACGAATTCATGCACAGTTAGATCAGATTTTGCTTCACCTACAAAAGGAGGAAATTCATGAGGAAATGTATGTTGTCCCTAATGAAGTGTCTAGTCCCATTCATGTAAATAATGTTGAATATGAACCTAATTTAGAGGAACATGAATCGACTAATGACACCACCACTGTTAATGAGGACCAATATGCATGCTACCATGATGATGATTATGATGATTATGATATGTTAGAAGAACATGAAAATATTGTGGAACCTGTTGGTTCAAAAACATATGGCTTCTCGCCCTCGACCTTCATGAATGTTGTTTTTTCTAATACTCATTGTAATTCATATGATTTTGATATTGACATGGGATTCGTACAATTATTCTGTGAAGATGAGCATGACATAGGAATAGTTGAATCTTCTGTAGACACCAATATGCATGAAAATATATTTGATGTGTCTGATTCTCTACCTAGATCACATTGTGATATTTCTCCTGATTTGCCGATGCATGAGAATAAATTTGTTGATGATGTTGATGATTCCGAGTGTGAACTTGCTAAACTGATTGATGATTGTGAGCATGATGTGACATGCGTGGATGATTTAGGAGATTTTGATTTGATTAATAATGACGCACCTATTCTTCTACCTAAGTCACAATCTGATGGCCTTCCACCCAACCTAGATTTGGTTTGTACCAATATTGTAAAACCAATTTTTCTGAAAATTCCTAATCTAGGATTGGAACTGTATGCTTCCCAAGTCCTTTTGGACTATTTTGCTTCTAAGTATAATATCTTTGAGGAACCACAGTTGGAAATTGCATGTTTGCCCGTCCCTAGCACAGTTCATTTCGAGCTAGACCTTTTGCATGATGAACCCCCGAAACTGCGCGATTTTTTTTTCAAAATTATATCTTCTATAAAATCCAGGCTTGGGGGTAGCTCATTTTGTTTCACAGTTTCACTTGCGTTTCTATCATATTATTATTGTGTGAAGCTGTTGAAATGTCTACACTTCGTATTTTGGGTTGATCCTCAACTCTTTAGATTGTTAGTGTATGGTGAATTTTTTGTATATAATCAAGTAGATAAATTTTAAAAACAACTTTTTTTTTTCTTTTTGTATATATTTTGCTAATCCAATATGATCTCGGCTGAAATATGTTGGATTTTTTTGCCTTGAATAACGGAGTTTTAATTCTGCTTTCGCCGAAATCGGGTATTCTCTCTCCTTTTACTCTACTCAGCATGTCCCTTTCCATATGTTGCATTTTAATTCTTTCCATATTTTGAAACATTGAGGACAATGTTTAGTTTAGGTTTGGGGGTATAGAGTAGATACCATGATAATTTGTCATAATTGAAAACGAACTCCTTCTTTTTTTGAAAAAATTGAAAAATTCCAAAAAAATTGAAAAATCAAAATTCAAAAAAAATTAAAAAAATGAAAAATCATAAAAATGGAGCTCATTTACCTTGAAATGTTGACTCTTGTGCAAATATGTATTTTTATTAGGAGTCTTAGTCTAGATATTTAGGCACCCTGATTCTAGCACAATTCACATAGTGATAAGAAATTTGCACGCGCACGATCTACCAATACATGTATGGCCTCGATCTTCAAGGTGTTTGATAGGAAGTTACGATTGCCAATCACTTTAGAATACTGAACGAAACTTGACTAGCTTGTTCTTTGGTTGGTTGGGATAGAAGGTGGAGGTTACATTAAGAAAGACAACCATCGAATTTAACTGGGTGCATCAAAAAGGGCTACCTCTTGCAAAGTGTCATGTAATCTTTTGTTTCCTTTTGTATATGTATCAAAAGTGTTTCCTTAAAAAAAAAAAAAAAAAAAAAAGAAAAACGATGTATATTCAAAAAAAAGAGAAAAAAATATCAGAAAAATACAAAAAATCAAGTATTTATCAATTCCATCATCTCTTGTTCCAAAAATAAAAAGAGAGTAGTCAATGTAAATAAGAGTCATGTAAATAGTCATCTTTTGTTGTTTCATTGTAATAAGCAAGGAGGGTGTATGCCATTGATGTACAACGCGAGTAATTGTGAAATACCTCCAACTCATTCACAATTCTCGTAAAGTCCGGACAGCTAGCTAGATTTCGACCTCAGTTCTTAGCCTGAGAAACTATCTCTTGGTGATTAGTAGTCATAACTTCAGATCTTTCTTTACACATGTGTAGATACACTTTACACTCTTATCACATGTCTTTTTTGTTATCAGTGCTAGGATTGTGCCTTCGATAGCTAGATTGACATCTCCATTTTGCTGTGAGCTTAAACTGTTTTGCACATGTCACATTTGATGGAATCTGAGCTTATATTTTGACCTAGAACTTTGTAGGTACGTTCTAAGCAAACCTTCACGAGACTTCAACTCGTCCACTAGGGACACTTAGTGGTTTGAAAGGCTTAGTGCATACGCTAAATGCATTCGAGAGACCAGCGACAGTGGTATAGTTAGGATTTCCTTAGTTTTGTTTTACTTGAGGACAAGTAAAATTCAGGTTTGGGGGTATTTGATGAGTGCCAAATATTGTATATATTTATCCCTTTTTGTTGGCATTTAACTCATCTTTTGTGCATTAATTCTACATTTTATCCCATATTCTGTATTTTCATTGTTTTCAAGAATAAATATTTTTATTAATTAATTTTGCATTTTTAGGTAATAAATAAAGTCTGGATGACTTGCGGAGCAAAAAGAGCAGAAAAGTAGTGAAAAGCCGGGAGAAATCACGCAAGGAAGCCGCGAAGAATGGTGCGCACAACCTCATTTTCTACACACAAAAACGCCTCCGTTCTCAGCCATCAGATCAGTTCTCAGAAGCATCCGATGGTCGCTCCTTCATAGAGCATCAAAATCTGAAGTCTCTGCCAAGCACCACAGCGCTGAAATTCCAAGCCTTCAGATTAGATGGTAGTTGAATCCAACGGTTGCTCCCTTGCTGTTCATCAAAGTTTGATATCTCCGCCTTACACTACAGCACCTAACCCCATCTGGAGCCGTCAGCTTCGTTGTATCACCTAATCCAACGGTCGCTCAGAGCTTGTTTACATCGTGCCGTTCGATTCAATTAGTAACTGATTATCCAACGAATCTCCTCGCTGCGCATCAACTTCAGATGATCCCGCCTCACACCCTAGCGACCGAACACCTACACCCTAAACAAACGCATCCCTTCTCCCAAAATCAACTGAGCTCCTTCTTCCCCGACATTTGCAGAGACACCATGTCCTGCCACCACCAGAACACCACCTCTGCCACTGCCGCTTCATCACCAAACACCATAGCCACCCTACATCAAAGACATCGAAACCCATCCATCCTATTAGCATATTTCGCTAGTTTCACAAACCCTCTCAAATTTAGGGTTTTGAAATTAGGGAAATAGAGTTATAGGCATGACAGAGATGGAAGAAGAAGCAATAGAAGCATGGGAAGAGCAGGAGGAACAAGAAGAGAGCATGGGTCGTCGACGTGGGTGAAGAATTTTAGGTAAACCCTAACCCTAGTTTTCTCGGTTTTGGGAATTAGGGTTCGTCATTCCTTTTTTGTATAAATTGAGGGTTGGGTATCACTGTTAAAACTTTTTCTTGGACTAGCCAAGTTACCAATTAGGTTTAATTTCAATTTTTTGGTTTAATTCCAATTTTAATTGCACTGTTAATTTTTAGGGTTCTTGTTTGGCAATTTTAATTCTCTGTTTAGTAGATTAAATGTTTGTAATGTTCCTGTTAAATGTGCATAATCCTGTTAGTATCCTGTTTAGGTTTAATTTCATGTTAGTTCACTGTTAATGTTAGTTTAAATGCTCACTGTTAGGATTAATTCACTGTCATGTAATGTTAGTTTGATGGAATGCTAGGCTAGAAGCCTTTGAAGCACTGAATTGATTGAGTAATGGAAGAAATCAGTGCTCATAGCAAGCTGATTATCTTGCCATTCCATTTTTGTATGCTTAGGTTGCACTGATTTGATTGAGCATTGGGAGAAACTAGTGCTCACTAGTGACAATGAGCAAGCTAGTTCTCTTCCCACTCTAGAAGAATGCCTAGAGCCATTGACTTGGCTTTGTTTCTTTTTCTTATTCATTTTCCTTAGCTATCTCCACATCCCTGCCCTTGGCCTTAGGCCTTGGTTTGTTTTGTCATCTTTCTTTGCTGTCTAGTATTTGCTTTGTTTAGTTCTTGGCTGTTCTTTTGTTTTCTGTTTTGCTTCCATCTTTAGCCATTGGCCACTGTTTTTCTTCCTCCTCCCTACCCTGCTACTCAGTGCTTTGGCCACTGCCTTGCAAACTGCTAGTGCTGCTGTGCCTCTGCTCCAGCTGCTGTTGCAGCTGCTTCCTAGCCAGCAACTCTGCTCCTTCTCCAGCTTCCTTGCTTGCTGCCAGCTTCTCCACTGACCTTTCACTCCTTGCTGGACTGCTGCTGCAACTGCTTCCTCTCCTGCTGCCATTCCTTTCCCTGCTGTTTTCCCTTGTTGCAGCTGTTGTTTTCCCTTGTTGCAACACTGTTGTTAGCCCCAGCTGCTACTGCTTGCATCTGCTCTGCTGTGCACTCAAGCCCATAGCCCAGTTCAATAGCCAAGCCCAGTACATTTCATTCCAGAAGCCCAAAGCCCAATTACTGTGAAAGACCACTTCACTGTTAGGGTGAAATTGAGCCCAAAGCTCAATCAAAGCCCAAAGCTCAAAGGTACAAAACCCACTAAGTCCATAAGTCCATTGGTACCCAAAGCCCAACAACAATTTAGGAGCCCAAAATAGCTAGAAAACTCCAAAACACACCCAGTCTCTGTGGATCGACCCGTACTTGCACGAGCTACAACTGACGACCGTGCACTTGCGGTATTACTGTAGGCCCGCGTTTCATTTCGCTTCATTTTTATACACGTTCCCGGGCCCACCACTACACGTGAGGGGGCGTGTTGAGATTATTAGTCCACCCACATTGTCTGGGTTTCGGGAATAATGGCATTGCTACGGTAGAGTAGGTTAAGCCCTATACACAGTAACCATGGATAGTCCCCTACTGTTGGTAGACTCGATCAAATGAAATGTGAAAAAAGAAAACCACGCAGTATCATTTTTCTTTTTGAACAGATAAAGAGAAGAGGAGAGATTTTATTCCAAAGAAAAGAACATAAAACAGACTACAAAAAATTTATATTGTTGAAGAATAAACCAATATACTATGAAGAAGACAGAAGACAGAAGGGATCAACAAGAGTTGTTGATACAGTGGTTTGGATCAATTATGAGAGTTGACAGAGTATGGTTGGATCAACTGGTACAGTTGAAATGAAGTGAGTGGATCAACAAGTGTTGTTGACGCATGGTACGGTATTTAAAAGTTTACTTGGGTTGCAAGTATTACTGGTTTTAGAGTTTGTTTACGTGAGAATTTTCTATAAGAGTATTTGTTAGAGTTTGATTATGTTAGGAAAGTGTTTATTACTTGAGAGTCAAGTTTGTAAACATATAAATAGGTTGTTAAGCCGTGAGTTTTAATTACATCAATTGAAGAGAGTTTGTTTGAGTTATTCTTGTGTTAAGTTTTCATTAAGTCTTTGATATCGAATTTTCTACATCTGGTATCAGAGCACTGGTATCAGATTCTAGGGATGTGGGTATGAGTTGTTGAGTTGAAGAAGATGACGAGTTTAAGTTCAATTAAGGTACCCGTGTTTGAAGGGAAAAACATTGAACACTGGAGGTCGCAGATGGAGAAAATTTTTATATACCAAGAGGTATGGGATATCGTGAAAGACGGTTATAAAAAACCAGTAGAAGGAGCAGTAGTTGAAGGAGCTGCGCTAACTCTGTTAACTGAAAACAGAAAGAAGAATTCTAAAGCTACATATATTCTTCATCAGGGTATTCATGAATCACTTATGGATAGAGATATCTGTATCACATATATTAAAAGAGAATGGGTTGGATTGATAAGTTACTATACAGGATCTGACAAGGTCAAGAAGGTTAGGTTACAAACTTTGAAAAGAAAATATGAACTGTTGCAGATGGAGACAACTGAAAAGTTTTCAGATTTTTACTCAAAGACATTGAATCTTGTCAATGAGATGAAGGCCCATGGTGATACTATAGAAGATTCAGCCATTGTAGAGAAGATTTTAAGAAGCTTGCCTGAGAAACTTGAATCAAAGGTAACTTTCATAGAATAATGCAATACAATTTCAACTATGACTCTTAATGGGTTGTTGGGTTCATTACAAGCTTATGAAAAAAGATTACAAGAGAAAACAGTTGCTGCAAAACAAGTTGAAGAGGAACTTCAGAGTCAAGTTAGATGGAGAAACAATCAAGGAAAACCTAATGCTGGAGGTTTTCAAGGAGGATACAATAATGGAGGGAGATCCAATAATGGGAGTTATAGGAAGCCATTTGATAGATCAAAAATACAGTGTTATAATTGTGGAGATTTTTTACATATTGCTACTGAGTGTCCAAAACCAAGAAATATAGTTGTTAATAATTACAAAGCAAATTTCAAAGCTAATACTGCAGAAAGTCAAGAAGAAGAAGAAGAAGAAGAAGAAGAAAAGAAGGATGAAAACATGTTACTTGCATGTCACACAACAGAAGAACAACCACAACTTAAGTGGTATTTAGATACTGGTTGTAGCAATCATATGTGTGGAAGAAAAGATTTATTTGATAAGCTTGACGAGTCTGTTAGATCAACAGTAAAGTTTGGTAACAGTTCTACAATTCCATTTATGGGAAAAGGAAGAATTGGAAGTTTTCTTAAGAATGGTTCAAAAGTATACATCATGGATATATTTTATGTTCCAGGTTTACATCAAAATTTGCTGAGTATGGGTCAGTTGTCTGAAAGAGGATACTCTATGAATATTTATAATGGTTTATGTTTCATCAGAGATAGAAGAAGAAGGTTGATAGCTAAAGTTCAGATGACCAAGAACAGGTTATTTCCTTTGAATATTCAACATTAAAAGGAAAGTTGATACAGTAGCAGTGTTCATGTGAACTTTAAAAGTTTGCAAACTTTAGAAAAAAAGGAGACGGTGTCAGGCTTATCCTTTATTGAGGTACCATAATTAAGATGTAAAAATTGCATCTTTGGAAAGCAGCACAGAGATCCATTCCCAGTCAACAAAGCTAGAAAAGCTGATCAACAATTGGAGATTATTCATAGTGATTTGTGTGGTCTTATGGAAGTAACTTCACATGGAGGTAATAATTATTTTATAACTTTCATGGATGATTTTAGTAGAAAGGCATGGGTTTATTTGCTTAAACAAAAGAGTGATGCATTTCAAGCTTCTACAAGTTTCAAAGCTTATGATGAGAAACAAATTGGTAAGAGTATCAAGATCTTGAGAACTGATAGAGGAAACGATAATACAGTTGTTGATAAGTTTATGGAAGAGCATGGCATTCAACATCAACTAACTACAAGATATACACCACAATAGAATGGAGTTGCAAAGAGGAAGAATGAAACCATAATGGATATGGAAAGAACTATAAGAAGAACAAAAGATTTATCAAAAAGTTTTTGGGGTTATGCAGTTGACACAGCTGTGTATTTACTCAACAGATTTCCTACAAATAGTTTGAACAACATAACACCAGAAGAAGCTTGGAGAGGTGTAAGACCAAGTGTAAGACATCTGGGAGTTTTTGGGTGTATTTCATATGCACATGTACCCAAATAACGAAGAAAGAAATTGGATGACAAGAGTGAGAAGTGCATCCTTGTTGGTTATAGTTCAGTAACCAAAGGATATAAATTATACAACCCATAAGCAGGAAAAATGTTTACAAATAGAGATGTGATTTTAATGAAGATTCAAAATGGAACTGGAATAATGGATCAACAACGAATGTTGATCCACATAACACTGGATCAACAATGAATGTTGATTCAAATAATAATGGATCAACAAGGAATGTTGATCCACCTACTGCTGTCAGAACAGTTCCAATTGTAGTTGAAGAAGAAGTACAAGCTCAAGACAATGTTGAAGAACAACATGAAGAAGCAAGAATTGAAACAATAACACAACAAGAAAATACAAGACCAAGAAAAAAATATATCATACCTGCTAGGTTGAATGATTATGTTTTAACAAGAGATGATGAAGATGATGATTCTGTAGTGAACTTTGCATTGTTTGGAGATTGTGATCATGTAGCTTATGAAGAAGCTTCTAAAGAACAAGGTTTGATTCAAGTCATGAATGAAGACTTGGAGTCAATAGAGAAGAATAATACTTGGGAACTAACAACACTTCCACCAGGTAAGAAGCCTATTGGTGTTAAGTGGGTTTACAAAACAAAATACAAGTCAAATGGTGAAATAGAAAGAATGAAAGCAAGGTTAGTTGCTAATGGTTATAGAAAGAGACAAGGAGTTGATTATTCAGAAGTATTTGCACCAGTTGCAAGATTTGGCACAGTAAGAATGATCATTGCTTTAGCTGCACAAAAGCATTGGAAGATATTTCAGATGGATGTGAGGTCAGCATTCTTGAATGGAGTATTGGAAGAAGAAGTTTATGTAGAGCATCCAGCTGGCTACATTATGGAGGGGAAGGAGAATGAAGTATACAAGCTAAACAAAGCTTTGTATGGTTTGAAACAAGCACCAAGAGCTTCGTATACAAGAATAAATTCTTATTTTCTCAAGAAAGGTTTTACAAGATGTCCACATGAGCGTAATTTGTATTTGAAAGATGATGGTCTTGACAATCATATTATAGTGTATTCATATGTGGATGATATCATATTTACTGGAAATAGTTCAGAGATGATCAAAGAATTCAGGGAGGATATGGTGAAGGAGTTTGAGATGACAGATCTTGGTTTGATGCCATATTTTCTTGGTATTGAAGTTCAACAAACTGAAAGAGGAATTTTTATTAATCAACCAAGGTATACTGAAGGAATTTTAATGCGTTTCAAGATGGATAATTGTAATCCAATTTTAAAACCAGTAGAAGAAAGACTGAAGTTGACAAAAGATGGATCAGGAGAGCTTGTGAATTCAACAGATTTTAAAGGTCTTGTTGGATGTTTAAGACATTTGACTGCCACGAGACATGATATCATGTATGCAGTTGGGTTGGTTAGTAGGTTTATGGAAGCTCCTAGGCAATCACATTTACAAGATGCAAAACGTATTCTGAAGTATGTAAAAGGAACAACAAGCATGAGAATCTTTTATACTGTCTCAGAAGATCCAAAATTAGTTGGTTTCACTGATAGTGATTGGGTTGGATATTCAAATGGAAGAAAGAGTACATCTGGTTATGGATTTAAGTTGGGAACAAGATTCTTTTCTTGGTCATCTAAGAAGCAACAAGTTGTTGCATTGTCTACAACAGAAGCTGAGTATATAGCTGCTAGCAATTGTGCTACACAAGCTGTGTGGTTGAGAATGATGCTAAATTCATTGTTTGAAGAACAGAACACACCAACAGCAATAATTTGTGATAACAAGTCTACAATTTCATTAACTAAGAATCTTGTGCTTCATGTAAGGGGTAAGCATATTGATATTAAATATCATTACATCAGAGAGCTTGTAAGTAATAAGGAGATAACTGTGGAGTTTGTTGAGAGTGAAGAGCAAGTGGCTGATATTTTCACCAAGTCTTTGAAGTCTAATACTTTCATTTACTTGCGTGGAAAATTGGGAATGATTAGCAAAGAGTATCTTGGTTTATGGGAGGATGTTGAAGAGTAAACCAATGTACTATGAAGAAGACAGAAGGGATCAACAAGAGTTGTTGATACAGTGGTATGGATCAACTATGAGAGTTAACATAGTATGGTTGGATCAACTGGTACAGTTGACATGAAGTGAGTGGATCAACAAGTGTTGTTGACGCATGGTACGGTATTTAGAAGTTTACTTGGGTTGCAAGTATTACTGGTTTTAGAGTTTGTTTACGTGAGTATTTTCTAGAAGAGTCTTTATTAGAGTTTGATTATGTTAGGAAAATGTTTATTACTTGAGAGTCAAGTTTGTAAACATATAAATAGGCTGTTAAGCCGTGAGTTTTAGTTACATCAATTGAAGAGAATTTGTTTGAGTTATTCTTGTGTTAAGTTTTCAGTAAGTCTTTGATATCATGTTTTCTACATACACGCCCATGAGAAATGGACAAGAAAAAGAAAAACAATAGATATACAGTCATACATTAATGAAAAATTACATCCCAATTGAAAACAGCATTTTCCAAGTCAACTTGTCGATCCATTGAAGTCGCAGCTTCCCAAGCGATAACCATTTGCCTAATGTCTGTACTCAAGTTATGCGCAGACCTCTTCTTGCTTTCAAAAACCACGCAGTATCCATTATATCTACGGCACACAGTCACCCATGCATGTAATATATATCATGCATTATTTATTTAGCACACAGTCACCAATGCAATAGCATGCAAATACATTTAACACAAAATTCTATTTTTCCTTAATCACATTTCCCAACCACATGCTTGATGGGTACAAGCTCAAGGGCATATCTACTCCCTGATGACTCCTCCATGTTTAGGTCTCCGCTCTTCAACTCTTCTGGCAATTCCCAATCGAAAGCATACAATACATTTGCGAGAACGAGCTCTGTTAACAGAATTCCCATATTCAATGCAGGGCAAATCCTCCGACCTCCCCCAAAAGGCATGTACTCAAAATTTTGATTTTGAACAAATTCTATGGAGCTATCCTTAAACCTCTCCGGCAAGAATTCTCCAGGATTTTTCCAATACTCAGGATTTCTCCCCAGCGCCCATGTATTTATTAGGACCCGTGTCTTGGGGTATATGTCGTAACCTTCAATTTTACAATGTTTGATGCTTTCTCTTGCAAGTAATGGAAATGCTGGATGCAATCTTAGAGTTTCTTTAACTACATTTTTAAGTACTGGAAATTATCAAGATCTGATTCTTCCACCTCTCCTTTTAATCCCACTTAACTTCGAATCTCTTCTTGAACTTTCTTAATTACTTTGGGATTTTTAACCAGTTCTGCCATTACCCTAGTCATTACCTCAGCTGGTGTGTCTACTCCACCAAGATATACATTCTGATAGATAGTTTTTAGACAGAAAATTATAATTATATAGAAACCGAGAAGGAAAAAAAAAATCTCCACAATGCTAAGATGATTTTTATACGAATTAAAATAGGACTATTAAACAACAGTCTTATATCAAGAAGATGGCCAAGTGGTTTGACATTCAACTCACGATTTTGATAGTTCAGGGTCAATTATAAATACTTTAAACTCGGTCAGGAATGGAAAAACAGTTTAATCGGGTTAGTGTCAGATGTTTGACCCCATAAATACTCCAAGCCGGCCAGGTATCTAAAAGCAGTTTAATTGGGTTAGTGTCAGAATCCTAGGCTAAGAAGAAAAACAATACTGCAACTCTAATTAATTAGATAGGAAAAGAAAAAAGAAATTACCAAAACTATTGCGAGGAAAAGAAAAAAGAAATTACCAAAACTATTGCTTTAATATGGTCGTTAGTGAGACGAATTGTAGTCATTTGATCCTTTTTTAGTTTAAGTAAAACGTCTATGATATCTTCATTCTCCAGTTTCACTCGCTCCAGGTTGTCATGTTCATCTAGGATTTGCTGTAAGAAATTGTCCAAATCATGAAAGCATTTCTTTGTTTTACCATGGATTCCAGTTATCCTATCAATAATCCAACTTGCCTTTGGAAAGAAGTCAGATGCCGATAAACTAGTTAAAGCAGCGACTTCGCAGAGAAGTTTTGTGGGACTTCCATTATCAAATCTGTCCCAACTTTCACCGGCTGTGCTCCCAAAAGAAACTCTACAGATTGTTCTGTGTGCAAAACTTGTGAACTTTTCAAAAACATTAATAGAAGTAGCATTTTAAGAATATAATGATATGGAATCAATCAAAACATCAACCTCCTCTGCCCTGACAACACTAAAAGATTGCACCCTTTTCCTAGTAAAGAGTTCAAGGATGCATATTTTTCGAATCTGTCTCCAATACTCTCCAAAAGGTGCTAAAGCCATATCTACATAATTATACGAAAGCTGTTTTCTCCCAGCAAGTTGAACTCTATTGCAAAACGCAATATCATATGTTTTGAAGACTTGTTCGGCAGCTTCAGCAGAGGATATTGCGACTGTTGGCACACGACCATATTGTATAAGCATGACTGGACCATATATTTTAGATAGTTGTGACATTGCTTCGTGAGGCTGTTTTGCCATAAGTTGATGTAAATTACCAATGATTGGAAGCTTAGGAGGACCAGGTGGGAAGCTGGGTTTGGTTTGATCATTTCTGAATTTGAATATTGTGATGAAAAAATATAGAGGAAGTAGAATCAGAGGAAGAAGTAGAAGGAAACTATGAGGAAGACTATTCTCCATGTTGAAATGAAGTGAGATTAATTATGATGTCTTTGTTGTGAGTGGTGATGTTTTAATGTCTCTCATATCTTATAAATATATAGGCACATCTAGAGAATATAGTTGTATATCAATGGTGAATAGTGATATGAAATCTTGTGACCAGTGATATGAAATCTTTAACTGTTTATGCTTTATTGTGAAATTGACAACTGAGCAATCTTATTACTCCCATATAATGCGCCAAGAGTGCTACATGAACCTAATTAACTGGCCGGTGGACCGGTGGTGTTGCTGGTCTGCATCCTAAATTCGCTCCGTACTAGGGTCAGTCAGTGTGACCTACCATATGCGGCTTATGGGAATGGTCTCTAATTTATTCACCTTGCAAATCTCACTAGACCTGTTCGCTTTTTGTCGGAAGCTTGTAACGATAGATAAAAAATAATATATTGATCAAAGAAGAGGCCTCCACAGGGCAATTATAAGGCAACTTGAAGTCGGCTGCAGGTTGGAAATTATTGAGAGCGGGGGGCAGAGGAAAATCTGGCCTCTAGCACATGATTTTTGTTAAGAGAACTCTTGAGTTAACACCAATTTCGTTGAGTATGACATGTAAATTACTAAGAACCATATAACCGAGAAAAAATAATTTATGGAATCAATGATTTTCTTTGGACTGGTAATCATTGCTGCTACTGGTCCCGTAGAATTCTGTATGTCCGAGCAGAAGCCTTATCAACAATCATTACTATTGTGAATCTGTTTCATATAATGATCCTACACATATTATTCGTTCAAATTACACAATAATGCTCGGCTAAGTGGTGGGCTTTCAGTAGCTGGCAATCTCAACCTGCTTTCAGTAGCTGGCAGTCTTGTATAAGTCATCTATTTTCGGTTAAGAAAGTTTTATAAACGTTTTTTCTTTTTTTTTTTCTTGTTTTTTTTATACGCATCTAAATTTGAACACTCAGACGGAATTGGTGTAACACAAGGGGCATGCTTGTGCTTCACACCGCTGCTATCCGCCCTTATTGAATTATGTTGGAACTTTCTATATAATTCGAAGTTATAATCAGCATTCGTTTTGCAGTTTCCTTATGTGAGAGAGTGAATTAGATGATCAATTATCTCTAAATATACAATTAGGTTTGAAAAATAGTAGAAACTATCATTCAGTCCTAGAAATAATATAATAGAGTTAGTTCGGTCTTTTTGACCTAGTCAACTATCTGTTTGGTCTTTTTTTTTAAATATATATTGTTGTTTGGTCCTAGATATTATTGTTTGGTCCTACGATGAACAATACCCACGCGTGATGACGTCATGGATAATGTAATTGTCAAATGATAGTGGCAGAAACACCCTTTTAATTCAGACCATATATACTCATTATTAAGAGAGAAGAGAATCATTTTCAGATTTATTTTCTCTCTCCTTTGTTGTTTCAGATCTACTTCTCTCTCTTTTTATCTTCGTTTTTCTTTCTGTTACTGTTCAAGATGAAGGATGAAGATTTATTTTTAAAGATGGTTTCGATTTGATTATAGAGATCGATTTGGTTTTTTATTACAAAGATTTTGATTTTTGAATACAGAGATCTTGATTTGATTATAAGAATCGAAGATGAACTCGTGTTGAAGATGATGAAGACGATGACGAAGAAGAAGATGATGATGAAGACGATGATGAACGTTGGAGGTTTTTGTGTTCTTCTTCTCTGCTACTATTGCTGATGTTGAAAATGATGAAGATGATGAAGATTTGAAGAATGAACTCTGTTTTTAAATCTTCTTATTAGGTGTTCATTTGAAAGAATGAACTCTGTTTTTGCTATATGTTAATTTAAAGAATGAACTCTGTTTTTAGATCTTTCTTATTTGGTGTTCATTCAAAAAAATGAACTCTGTTTTTTGTCCATAACAATGAAAGGTTTGTTGTGTATTCATTTGAAAGAATGAACTTTATTTTCATATAGGTTTTATTATGTGTTCATTTGAAAGAATGAACTCTGTTATTAGGTGTTCATTTGAAAAAATGAACTCGGTTTTCATATTAGATTTGGTTTCATTTTATTAGGTGTTCATTCGAAAAAATAAACTCTGCAATTTTTTTTCATAACAATAGAATGTTTGTTGTGTTCATTTAAAAGTATGAACTTTATTTCATATAAGTTTTATTAGGCGTTCAATTGAAAGAAAGAACTCTGATTTTTTTAAATAGAAAGTTTTTGTTATGTACTGTAAACCTAAGATTTCATTAAATGTAATGAAGTTCATAAACTATAATAAAGTGTAGGGTTTTCATGAAACAGAATGAACTCAAATCTACAAAAAGGCTAATAGTTCATCTAACAGACTGAACTGCCACAAAAAAATAAGTTGGAAATTAACACGAAAGGGTATTATTGTCCATTTTATATTTCTAAATAAATATGGACCAAATAGGAAACGTGTTTTCCCGCTGGACCAAACGATAATTTCCCATTTGAAATAAGGGATAACTCGCATTCCCAAACACTACTAAAACCAATCTAAAGTATCTTTAGAACTTTGTCTCTTCTAATTTATACTACTACAAGGACATATTCGATGTTTTGGAAATATTATTGAAAAGGGATAAAAATGGTATTTCCATATTAATTTACAACATCGATAGTGCATCACAGATAGGGGTGACAATTTCGTCTGTAATCCGCGTATTTAACTGGGACCAACCGTATTTTTGCAGATGGATGCCCGGAACGTTCACTAACGGATTGGATGCGGATGAGATTGTAAAAATCCAACTGATTATGGATTGGTTCCGGATGCGACCTTGAAATTTCATTGGGCATCCATATCCATTAGATTAAGGCATCTATATAGTTTTTTAGAAATATATAGATAGTTTAGGAATTCTTAAGATGTTTGTTTGGAATGCTGTTCATGAAACTTTTATATTTATATACATGTGTAGGTTCTATAAGAAATCATCTATGTTGGCTTTATTTCTCCACTATAAATTTTAGCTAAAACAAATCCATTGGATTATCCATACCCAATCTGTTCATCCGTGCATCCATTGGATGTTGGATTGGATGCGGATGCCAAATTCAAAATCCATAATTTATTGGATTGGATGCAGATGAGATAAAAACCGGTCCATATTGGCCCATGCTCACCCCTAATCACTGATGTCACACCGAATGTCGATCCTACTAAGCCTTCCAACGAGTTATGCAAACACTTTACATAGGAGATAAACAAATCCAAAATTTATTTGTTATAAAAGGAAAGCATATTATGGGTGTCATAAAAACCCAAAGATATATTAGGCCTGATAATAATAAGAAGAAATAGATGTGTCTTCGCTTAAGTTCTCCTTTTATAAATATAGGGTAACAACGTGAACTTTTGAAGGACTGGATTTTAGGGTAAAAAATTAGGAAAAAAGTGGTTGGCCATAGTTCCAAGGGCCCGGAATCCGTGAATTCGATCCGGACCAATCGTATTTTTGCGGATGGGTACTCGGACCGTTCTTTAAATGGTTAATTTTTGAAATTCAACCGATTACAAATTCGGCCCTGATAAAATTTTCAAAATCCATTGGACTTCTAGACCCATTAAATTATAAATTTGGTATTTTAAGGAGACATGTGAGGTAGCGTTTAGATATGTTGACTTGTTAGCATATGTTGACTTCTTACAAATTGGGCATAGAGGTGCTGAGAATATTTCTTGCAGAAAGTGAATCACTGAAAATAGCCTAGAGCATAAAGCTTACTCTGTTAGGTATGTTCTCTAAACAAAGAAATTTCTCATACCATATGACTAAATTATCATCCATGACAGTATAACACGTCTTTGTACTGAAGTTGTCCATAAGAGAAACTCCATCATCCTCCTCCACAAGAACTGGTCCATCTGTTAGATCTCTTCTTAAAAAGTCCCACTCCAACTGCTCATTTGCATCAAGATTTTTGCGAAATACGTCATCCTATCTCTTTTTATGAAACGAAGATAGTATATGCCTAAAAATATCATTCCCAAAAAAAGAAAGATGCATAACTAATTATGGAGCCACCACTAAGGATACATAACAATTTATACAATCGTATTTTGGTTCATGCATCCATTAATCTGGTTATGCAACCACTAAAACAATGTATATGCCTCAAAAATAACATTCCAACGAAAAAAGGATGTATAACGCGTTATGCAATCAGCAGTTTTTCGTTTCACAATTTTGATAAAGTAATCCTTTTTTTTTGGTACCCAGAAAAAAAAAATACCCCCGACATTTTAAAATTTGTTAAAGTACCCATGCAGTTATTTTTTCCATCTAGTGTTAGTTAAGACTAGTTTACTTTACGTATTTACCCTTTACTTATTGTCATATTCATTTTCTACATCATTTTTAGGTTCTCGAGTCCGGTTCAGCTGCGTTAGAACGCATTTAGGTTCGTTACATCATTCCCAAAAAGGGTTCATCATTTCAAGTGTTTTGGGGTTTTTTGGTGGTGGAAAATCGACCTTCTACAATATTTTTTAGGTTCGTCGTGCCCAGTTCAGGATCGTGACAACGTTTTCAGGTTCGTCGATCCCGGTTCAGGATCATTGCATCGTTTTCAGGATTGTCTGATCATTTACCCTCTCCTGCAAGAAGATGTAATTCGGGTGTAAATAAGACATTTTATTGGAAAGATAACTGCCACCTAACACTTAATTTGATGGAATTTTCCTTTTGAATAAAACGGAATGCTTTAAAAAAAAACAAGGATACTTTTTTCGTACAACGTGAAAAATTGGGTACTTTATCAAAAGCTTCTTTTCGGTCGGCAATTCTCACTGTTGTAGCGGTGTTCGTAGTTAATCATGAAATTATGTACGGATGTAACACTGCTTTAGCAGCAACATGCTTGGCTACAACAATATATGCATTAGATCACATTTTATATAAACCTATTATCTTTTTATGATTATTGTTATAGGGAAAGCTAATATGGATTTTTGGTCAAATATGACTGACCAAATATTAATTTGGGTGCAAATGAAAAAAACCTCTAATACATGTATAAAGCCACGAACGATACATCAAGCACCTGATGGGTAAGAATTGCTGCTTCTCTATTGAATAGTAACCGGCTTGATCTTCAAACTAAACCAAAAGATCATCTAGCACTGTATTACAGTTACCTTTGCAACCATTATCCAAAACCTCTTACTATGATTAATTAGGGTAGAAGGTGAGTTAACTGTTGAGTTTTAGATTTTTGTCATCACTTGTATGAACAATGGTCTCTGATTTATACTTGTATACCTGCACCTGTGTTCCAAACCTGACGATGTACTGATCTCTCTACTTTACATGAACATTAGCTACCTGCTCGTGTTCCTCCCGTTCAGAATTGAGATTGTTAACCGCATTTAGTTTGAAATCGACAGGACGATGCATGATGAGAATACTGATATTTTAATTTAAACTATCAATTGTATTTACAAACTAACTGTCAAAGTTGTGGAAATAAGTTTTGATTAACCAGAACATATACTTCTTAAACAAAGGGAGACGGACTTCAAAGGTTTTAAAGAAAATCTTACATAAATAAGCAATAAAACTTAACCAGGTGAAGCCGGTAGACGACCAACCATCAGAACAGAAGAATCCACTGATCTGGATTAACATTCCCAAACAGGAATCATCGTCATAACAATCCCCCTCCATCCAGGGATAACAACGAATACACAATGTTAACATGGAGAAATAAAATTTAACAGCGCCATCATAGGAGAACTAACTGTACAAGTCGTCTTCATCGGCGGTACCCGAGGCTGTGAAAGGATCAGCAGCACCTGAGGTAGTGGTCCCTGTTGCTGCTCTTGATGCATCAGAAAAACGGAATTCAGACCCGAAACCCTTGGACTGCTGTATAAATTTGATTGTTTTGAAATAAAAATCAACTCAAAATCTATACAAAACAAATGCAATAAAAAATCTAGACACAGATAAACAGTGTCTGAAATATAGAGAGGATCATTAGGTGAAACAAGAGAGAAAAGCTAAATTAACACATAAAATGTCGTACCAAGAGGAAGACAACGATCAAAGCTAATATTTATGAATGTATCGGTCATGCACTCATGATAGTAAGGAGAGGAGAAGGTGAGTATTCATTACCTACTATGGATAGGGTTTACAATTATTGTGTTTTTAGACTGTAAGTGGTACTTAGGTAAAGTATGGGTGGTATTTATGTAAAACCTTGACAATTTGACAACTTGCTAAGCTACTTTGTGAACGATTTTATGGGCACCACAGTTTTTATTTTTTGGGACCATGATTTGATCAGGCCACCTGCTTTATAGTCATACGGGGTGTCTTAAAAGGGGAGACGACTAGTTTATCCTTTAACTTATAACCCTACCATTTCTTCTTCTTTTTCTATTCTACAATTTTTCTTCTTCTCTTCTTCATCAATTTATGATCATCTAAACCTGATCATATACAAATCTAATCAAAATCATCAAATTAGGTTGAAATGGAAGTTACAGTAGTAAGTTCGGTTAGGAATTTTGTGGAAAAACTTTGTCGAACTAGGCGAACTTGCTGGAAATGAAGAACAGTTCGGCTGTTTCGTAAAAAAAATATTTCCTAACCGAACTTTTTCCGTATACAATAGTTCGGCTAATGTTCATGAAACCGCAGGTAGCCGAACTTAGTTTGAATGGAGTTTTTTGCTTTTAGAGAAAAGTTTGGTTACGTCGCAAAGAAAATTCCTAACCGAACTAGGGTTTGGTAATGTCGCAATTTTTTTTCCTCACCGAACTAGGGTTTGGTAACGTCACAATTTTTTTCCTAACCGAACCAAGGTATGGTAACGTCACAATTTTTTTTCCTAACCGAACTAAGGTTTGGTTACGTCGCAATTTTTTATCCTAACCAAACATTTCTCTGAAAACCTATATATTGATTTAATTTTTTTTTTTTTTTTGATTTAACCTTACACTATTCATTAATTATGTTAACTAATGATTCAACTAATCATCACATTAACTTAATTGAAAAGGGTAATTCTGGCATTAAGATAAATATATGGATAAGGGGTGACTTAGTTTACTTCAAATATCTTTCCCAAAAAAAACAGTGGTCCCCTAAAAAATCAGTGGTGCCAAAAAAATCGTTCTTCTTAGTGATCTAAAATGTGTCCTTCGATTCGATAAAAACAAAAGAAGCCCGACTTCATTTTTACGGGCCCAACATTAAAAAAAGTCTTATTTCTGAAACCTGTTTCGAGGCATACTCATTCATTATACCATCTAGGGTGGGTTTATAAGGGGTGTCTAAAGGTAGTGCAATTACCCATATATCCTTAAACAATTTAAATTACTAGAGTGCCCTTATCCTCAAAAACCTAAAATCAAAAATCAAACTAAACTTTAAACTTAAACATCTTGAACTCCAATTCAATCAAGAAATTGATCAAGCAACGCAAACACAAATCAAAGTGAGTGATGTTGGAGTGCGAAATCCAAATCTCAATTGCTCTTCGATGTATTTTAGAATGTATATGTAACAAACCCATCTTGTTTTTGATTGATTTTATTTTTTTTGATCGATAGAATATAATTTCAGAGATGAAATTTGGGTTTTCAGAAAATCAGTTCGGCTGATCTAGGAGTATCAATTTTGAGCCGAACCTAGTGTATGATTTAGAGAAACACTATGTTCGGCTAATTCGACTTTGCTAGATTTTGTTCGAATTAGCCGAACCTAAATTCGTCAATTACAGAGTGAAGTTCGGCTGATAACTCTTCAGCCGAACATCAGTTTTTTGAAAATATACCTAGGTTCGGCTGATAACTTTTCAGCCGAACCTCCATTTTTTGAAAATATACATAGGTTCGGCTGATAACTACTGTTCATCTGGTCAGTAGATCTGGGTTTTAAAAATTCATTTTTTTTGACAGATTCAACTTATAAAAAGAAATTAAACCTCGTATATAATCTACCTCTGTTTTGAATCACACATTTTGGTCACTTCTAATCACAAAAATATCAAAATTCAAAATTCAAGTTTTTTTTTCACTTCTTCTTCTTCTTCCTCTCAAAAACCCCAACTCTCTCACATAAATTTGATTTTCTACTAATTGACCACTAATAATTTAATTTTTAATCAATCCTTAAAATTCCTAGCTAATCAAATCTAATCATAATCATTAATATTAATTATGTAAGGGTAGTTATGCCATTATAAAAAAAGTGCATAAAGGATGATGTTGTTTTTTATTTAGTGACCTTATTTTAACATTATTTAGTATGCCTCAAAAAACTTCAGTATGCCTACAAATACGTTTCTTATTTCTCCCATACTCCCGATTCAAATCTCATTTCAGTATTTCACTCGGTTAATCTTTCTCTCTCTCTTTTCCGCTCTCTCTCGGTTTTTCTTAGAAATTCAGGTAATATCGATTATCGAAATCGTGATTCTAGTACGATCGGAGTATGCAACTTGATTTTATCTAGGGCTTTTTACAAAAATAGGCCTGTTTTTTTGGTGCTTTTCAAATCTAGGCCACTTTTTTTATTTATTGCTAGACTAGGCAAGTTTTGACCAAAAGTGATTGATGGAAAGTTAGCACCGTTAGGTGTAACTAAAAAGACCTAAAAGTCCTTTGTATCACTGATTTAATGTTATATCGTTGATTTAACTCATGAAAACTGTACACGTGGGCTCGGATATGCCATGTGGATTGCTTACGTCATCGCTGGAATCTGTCGGAGTGTTGTCGCCGGTTACCAGGAAAGTCCACTACCGGTCGACGGTCAAACTTGGTCATTGGTCAAAGTCGACTGGTCAACCAGTGAGTTAAGCCAGCCAAGTCAGGTTGAGTCAGAGAGCTTGTCAGCTAAGTTAGGCCAAGGCCTAACCAGTGCTGCACCTTTCATTCCACCTGAATCAGCTTCATCTGTACTACCACATTAAACATCGCCACACTCATTCTTACAGCCACTGCATTTTCTGTTCAACACCTCCATTTCATAACACTGCACACATTCTTTGCAACCTGAGCTCATTCTCACTGCCTCAAAGCCATAACTGCCATTATTAGCTCAAGCCACCTCATTCACAACAACACCACTAATCCCTTCTTTTCATTGCAGTAGCTTCTTGAACCCATACTTCTCAACATTTCTTCTATCTTGCAGCTACCACTGCCATTTTGTAGCTTCATCTCTTATTCCACCTGCTGATCTTGTAATTCTCAGCTGCACTGCAATTTCATCACATTCCCAAGCAGTACAAGCATTCACAAATCCATTCATCAGTGCCGGTTAACTCCAACTGTATATGCACCCGCAACTTCAGTTGTAGCTCAGACAGCTTCTTCTTGTACCACCAGGGCAGCCAACACCACGCCAAGCACTCAGCTTCACCTCGAGCCACTATCAATCCACTTGAGCACCACCAGATTGCAATCACAACTCCTCTTGTAACAGTTTCAACCATCACTGCCACAACCAATACTTTATAACAACTCCATCCTTCTATGTAATGCATCTACTTAGCTCTATACATTTGCAACAGTTCATACACAACCTTCTGTAGCAGCAACTCCAACTGCCTGCACTTCACTTCTTCCATCTTGTTCTCAGGTTCTAATTAAGCTCAGCATACACCTGTACTGCAACTCCAGACATCTTAACGCACTGTCACAAATTCACCTCCCTTGAGTAACTTGATAACCACCAGGACTGCCACCACCATATCTTCAAATCCACCAGCTCAATCGACTGCCAGAAGCATCAACACCTCAAGAGCACTGCAAACCCATCTTCTTTTGAGCAAATCACAGCACCAAAAATATCAACCACCTTCTTGTGTACCAAACACAACACCTTACTGCTCCAATTCTACTTTTCTGCTCCTCTCTAGGCCAACCAACACTATCCCCTTGCTGCCAAACTCAAATCCCTGCATCTCCTAGCTCAACTGCAACCTCAGGCATCACCTAAAACTTCTCTGAGTTCACCCTTGGCAACATCATCACCACCAATCCTTGGAGCACAACAACCCAAATGCTCTTTTCTCAGCTTCATTGCAACTCAACACATGACCACCACAGCATCCATCACCAGCATCTCAGCTCAGTTCCAACAACAGTGACACCTTTCTCACAATTCATATACCACCAACAAACCATCTGGCACTCAATTGCAGCTGCAACCAAACCATTAACCTCAACTGAAATCACCACCTGCAACTTCAGTTCATGTCACACTGCAATCAGTAGCAGCATCAGATTCCTCTTAATCCACATTAAAAGTATCTTCTCCTTCTTCGATTGACCTAACATTGAATCACACACACAGAACTTCAATTTCTTCCATTCAATCCCAACGGTATCCACTAAATCAACAGTACCAGTTCTTCATTTACTGCTCAGCTTCTCAATCCAAACCCTAACTTCATATTCTGTCAATCCATCTCCAATTCGAACAATCAACACCAGCAGAATCATTCAAAACGAGGACCAAGAACCCAATTTCAGTTCGAATTCAACCCTAGTCTTAAATTATCGAAACCATCACTGCCAAACACCATCAATACTTTCTTCACAAACTGAACCTTAATCTACTTTGCTTCTCAATTTCTATCAAACCCTTTTTCTCGAATTCCCATGTTCAATCAATTTCAAAACCATCATCAATTTCTTCCTACAAATCTTTTCAGTGAAACCCTAATTTAATTCCAAATCCTCTCTTCACTAATTTGAGCAGAAGAAAGAAAACGGAAGGAGAAGAAAACAAAGAAGAAGAAGATAAGAAGAAGAATAATGAATGAGATCGAACACGTGACTGACACACACGTGTGAAGGACATTTCAGTAATCTTACTACATGTATGAGATCTCCATATATGATATTTTGGCGAGATATTGACAAGTCAACGCGATAAAATGACCGAGATGGTTAAAGTGGATGGAATCCGTTTAACTTGCCTAGTTTTGCAAGAAATAAAAAAAATGGCCTACAAATGAAAGTGAGGGTCCAGACCAGGTCTACTTCTGCATATAATCCTTTTATCTATGATTTGAGATCATTGGATTGTTACATTTTGAGTTTGATCTGATACGAGATTGAAGTTTAAATTTGAATGTAGGTTTTTTTTTTGGGTTATTTGTTTGTGCAGGCGTATGCGATCGAATGATATTTTGTTTGGAAGATCAATGAAGTTTTCTTTACGGAATCGTTGATAGTCTTCGTAACTAGGTTTAATTTTCTTAATTCCATTAATTGCTTTATTTAGTTTGAATTTTACAATTAGTATTTATATAATCTTGTCCAGAACTTGAATTTTTGAAATTGAACTTAGGATAAAATGATTTAGTTTCAAATTTTGGGTTTAAGGTTTTAAAATTTTGTTGAGTTGGAAAACTAGGGATGCATTGATCATTAAGGTGACAAATTCCCATACGATTTTAGAGAAAAGGTGAATTTGTGTATAATTTGTATATTGGAATACATTGATAATGAGGTGATTAGTGATTGGAAATTGAATACACAACACGAAGAATTTAGGCATTACATTATCGTATAAAATGTACCAAGAACAGATCTCATTAATTGCTGACCAGTGCCGTTACCAGATACTACAATATTAATAATCTCCCGAAAACCAAGTTACGTTGATAATACTAATTTGATTGTTATTTTAGTATTTCAAATTGAAATTCCTGCTTCAACCTTAAAACTAAGGACCCGGATTACTTGGGAGGGGTTTTATGTTATTTTTGCTGATTGTCAAATGGTTCTTGATCTTCTTACTTTTAGGATGGCATGTTAGGATAAGAAAACTAAGTTACAACATGGGAATAAGGTAGAGTTCTGACCAGTTCCTGAAATGCGCATTTACCACATTACACGGAGTGTATACAGTATTTGACGGTGATATTGAGTGTTGGCTAGATATGTAGCTATGCAGACTAGTCCCATGTGCTTTCACATTGCCACATTTAAAGAATTGAATACCGAATTGCATTTTCATAGAATTATGTACTGATCTTGGTAAGAGATCAGTAGGTGGTAACGATGAACTAAATAAGCAATTGTCATGTAAATATGTAATGGAAGTGCAATCGACGTCGATGTGTCATGATGATATCTACATATGTATGAAAGCTTTATATCCTCATACGTTAAGCCGAAAAGTATACGCAGGACTTATGGAACAATTGGTATCTAAGATAGGGTTTCTCATATTTTTGAGACATCATGTATTCATAATATAATCTGTGTATTTTGTTAGCAGAAACAAAAAGGAGAACTATGTTCTGATGGCCTGGACAGGAGCATCTTATGGACGAAAGCTAGGGAAGATAAAAGCGGGGTCATTCCACATGATGCTACTAGAAAAAGAGCCGAGACTATTGTAAGATAAAAAAAATTATTCATTTACTGACCTGTTGGTGACAAAGGATACCCACTCTTGCTGGTATTTTACTGTCTGGACTTTTTTCTCTCTTAAATTGTAGGACAAGTTGACTGAACATTTGAACTTTGTCAAACTATTCAGAGACTAGCTTGCATAGAAGAACAATTAGCTCTTGTGCTTCAAACACGGGTAAGATAAGCTTCAACGCCTTTACTCTTCATTTTTTACTCATTCTGTTTACATCATTTAGTAGGAGTATCCTGGACTAAATATAATATGCAGGGTGGATCTGGACCAACTTTCCACCGTGCAAGTACAAAATCAAGCTCAAAGAGCGAGAGGATTTTGCGCCTAGAAGCTATACTTGCACAGTAATGCCTACACATGTTGCCAATATGGACAGACCCTCAGGTTGTTTACTTTCCTCTGGGTATCATTTTAGTTTCTTATATCAGTTTTGTTATCTTATAGAGAGTTCTTAGTTGGCATTCCTGTTTTTCTTTCTCTATGGTTTTATATATTATACCCTGATGTTTTCCTTTTTCTTGGTGATTTTGTGACCCATATATGAATATTATATGTCTTCTAGATTAGATATGCCAAAGTTTAATCTTAGTTATGTGTTACTTTGAACCAGACAGTGAATAAGGAGAACAACCAAGTTGGTTTCCAACAGCTGCTTACGATACCTGTAGGAGAGTTTCCAACCAGGTTGATAAGTCCAGCGCTCTGTTTTTTTAGCATGTAAGCCACAATTCTGATGAGATTGTTGCCAGGTTATCTTTAGTGATTTTATTGAGCATCTCTACAAATCATTTGTTAGTGACTCCTAACCGTAGTATGTTAATATTCTGATGCCTCCTCTAATTGCTAAGCGCCAACAACTTTCAAATGCAGGCAAAGATTTTTTTGTCCCTCGAGTACTTTACATCTATAACACAGGTACATTATATTAGCATTTTGTTATTTGAATGTTTATCACATGAGTGGTTAATACATGCACTCAGGCCTTTCTGGTTTTATTAGGACTAACTAATTTCTTTTTCTGATGCAGGTTCCACCTTACATTGGTTATCACAGCTACATATTAGAGATTATCTTCAAATATGAGCTTGTGGCAGGTATCAATAGGAATTTGAACTCTTACATTCATTTTCTGTTTGTTTGTCTCGGGTTAGGTACATCATTCAAATATTACCTTTTGGTTCAAGTCTTAGCTGTGATTGAAGCTGCTAAATGTGCTGCTCGTGCATCGATGTCACTTGTACTAACTTGATTATGATTTTCAACTCTGCAGGATAGTGAAGGGTCTGCTGCAAAAGAAGGCATACAAAATACTCCCCATTAGTCTCGAGGTTGTTATGGATTCTGCAAGTATTCTTGGGCTTTTCAAAGTTAACTTCATTCTCCGTAATCTCAATGTTGTAAAGCTCGAACCTGACTGATATAAATCAGTAGACTCAGCAAAAATGAGTAATTTCGCATATTTTCTGTTCAATGACATTATTTGCCATTTATATATAATTTTGAACTTTGTTTATATCAGTTATAATTTGAATTACAGGTGCAGGAGTGGAATATATACTATTTCACTGTTTGTACAGGGTAAATTTGGGTTGAAAAACTTAGAGGAAAGATCACTGTTTGTTAAAACCTTGTCTTTTTTTTATAGGAAGAGAGAATTTATTAGAAGAGAGAATGTACAAAAGAGGCTACCAGAGGTAGCAAAAAAAGAGAAACAAAGAAGCAAAAACTAATTAATAGAATACAGTTTCCCAATTCAAGACAGTATGAGAAAAATTTGCATGAATTTGCTTTCCAGCTGCAGCTGCCCATGAGAGTACAAGGATTTTTGCATTATCACATGAATCCCCATCAGTTTTGAAGTTGTACTTTTCTTGGAAGATACAATTGTTTCTTTCATTCCACAAACTTGTCTTTTATGTGTTTAGATCTGAACTTTTCAAAACTTTATGTTTTTTTTGCAGAGGGGAAGATGTATAGAAGAATTGTGATCTATAGATCACACTTTAGATTATATTAGCAAAGATCACAGACAACCATTATTTAGATCACAGTTTTTAAGAATGATTCATGTATGTTTTTGTTGGAGTGCTTCCAAAGAAAAAGAAAAAATCTTATATATCAAAATATTCTACGTGTGTCTTGATACCTAGAAGTTTCTTATGACCCTTAGAATTTTATTTGCTACAGGTGGAGGAATGGCAAAAGCCAGCTGACATGACGCAAAGGACAATCTTTATTACTATGTTACTAGATTTTGTGCCCGTGCTACGTACCGGGTATATTTTTTTCATTTTAATTTGGTGCTCCCGGGGCTCTTCGCTTCACCCCGTGTCAATGCATTTTTGGTTTGCTGTGTGTACAGTTTTGTCTTGTCCCGTGACAGTGCATCTTTTATTTGGTGATGTATTTTTGATTTAGTGTGGTTGGGAAAATACATATGTGCAATTTTTTTTTCTTTTAATTTGGTGTGGGCGGGGCTTTGCCCCACCTCGTGGAAATGCATTTTTGATTTGATATGCGCGGGGATGCATTCTTTATTTGATGTGTGCGGGGCTTCGCCGGCCCCGTGGCGATGTATTTTTGATTGATTTTGTGGGGAAATACATTAAATATGTGGAGAATATGTGCATATTTAATTTACTTTTTCCTTTTATTTTCAATAAAATATGTGAGTTTTTTCCCCTTTGTATATTAATTTAGAAAAAAGAGTTCTAATATAGTAGTAAGTAGTTACTCGATTTCCAAATTGAATTTGGACTTCTATAAAATTCCAAACACGGTAAGTTGATTTTTTCTTTTAAGTTTGTAAGTTTTAAACCAATCATACATTGCCAATTGTCGTCAACTAAATATTCCTACTATTTTTATACCAATCATAGGTTGCCAAGTGTCCTCATCAAAACACACGTTTCACAAAACTAAATAAGAAGCGAGGATTTTCTTATCGTTCAACGTGGAAGCTTTATTTTTCTAGGCCTTTAAATCTTTAGAATTCGAATAAAAATTATAAGATTTTTTTGTTTGAGTTGTGTATAACAGTACCCAGCTCTTATCAGCAGTGATACCAAGTCCAGCTGTCCAAGATGCATTGCCAAAGTCATATGGTGAAAACATCGAGACAAAGGAGTAAACAAAGTGCTTACCTGTTTGAGTGTCCAAAATTGAGATGACGAAAATTGTAGTGTGAAGGAAACCTATTCGAGTATTTTTTTTTTTCTTTTTCTTTTTTCTCTCTCTTTCTCCCATTCTTTTCCTTTTTCTTTATTTTAACCTTAATTGAATCTCCAAATTTGAACCGTACACAAATCAGAAAAATCATCCATTTTCCAAAACTCAACCAATTAAAATATATTAAGTTCTAATAATCAATAGAAATACGGTTTCTTAACCAATAAAAATAGGGTTTCCTTATTCACGTGAATAATTAGTTTCCTAATTACAAAAGATCTAATTGTAAACGGTTTATGTTAGCTGTCTAACGGAGGTGTTGTCCGCCTGAGACGGTTTTACTAACGTACAATTAAGTATTTGGTGTAAACATGGTGTAACGATATTTTTAGGTTAAAATTTTGACGGAAGTGTTGTGCACCTACTTTTTTGTCAACGGCGTTACTAACGAACGGTTAAATACTTGATGTAAACAAAGTGTAACCCAATATTTAGTATTCTTCATCTCCTTCATTGAGGTACCTAACAAAGACAGAAGCTGAGTTTTTGAGTCAATTGTACCTTAACAACAAATCTCTTTTCTACAAAAGTTGACTCAAAAACTCGAGCTTTTGTCTTTGTTAGGTACCTCAGCGAAGAAGATGAAGAATAAAAAATCATCTCTCGTCTCATGCAAAGCAGACCTCAAAAGGCAATGAGGAAAAGAAAAAATCTTGATTGTTTCCTTTGATTTGGTTTTGAAAAAGCTTGCCATGATTTTGATTTTTATATCTTTTTCCTTTTCTTGATTGAATTATGTAGTTCATGTAACTATGATTAAAACAGTTTTCATATTTTAGACTGCACGGTTTAGGAATCAAAAACTTTGTAATTGCATGGTTTGTGTTACGGCTTGCATACATATGTATATAAAGAAAGCCAATTCCTTTTTTGGCAAGAATTCTATATTTCAACTGATTTCCTTATTTTGGTCTTTCACGATTTCCTTTTTAATAGAAAATCCGTTTATATATATATATATAACCCATTAGATGTGATCTACCGTGTGGACACACGAACTACGCGGGGTCCGAATGCCCGCAATCAATTGTTAAAGTCTAGAGAGATTACGATGATGATACCCGGATGTGGGTTCATTGGCTCAAAACCCACGGGTTTATCATGGCCTCCTCCAACTTCCCCATGCGTAGCGATTATGCATGGGGTACAAATATAAAAGGAAAACAACATATATAAGCAAATGCATGCGGAACTAAATGAATGCAAAGTGCTGAAATGTAAATAAGACCAAGGTTTACGTGGTTCAGCACTAAGGCCTACATCCACGGGGTTTGTTGTTCTGCTATATTATTCACGGTTACACGAATAGTTGAATGACTTGGGGTTTACATATTTCTCTCCACTATGGGATTCCTTACCTTTGCTATTCTCTCTCTCTCTCTCTCTCCTGATGTTTTTCGATCCCCTTCCCCCTTTGTGGAGATTGGGTATTTATAAGGTAGGAATGTGGGACCCATCTCTGAAGACCGTTGGAACCTTATCTTCTAGTGTCTTGTGTCCATCACGCAGAGGTCTGCGTTTCCCCCTCGATCCCGCGGAGGCATCTTCGCTCGTTCCATAGGTCGGTCGACACGTGCACTGCTCAGAGTGTTTAATGCGGGTGGTTGAGGGGTCTGCTCGTGTCAGACAAGTGTCTTCTGCCCCTGTCAGTCCGTGTCAGCTGACTTTCTCCCCACCGTTGATCTTAGCTCCTCTTCTGGGGATGAGATAAAGCAACTCCTAGGGGTTTATTTGGTGCTTCGCGACGCATCGTGTTTTGATGTCTTGGCTTGCATGCTTTCCACGTACCTTTCTGTATACACGTGTCCGATAGTGAGATATATGTGTACACAATTTGCCCCTTTTCTTCAGGCTTAACTGACTAATGGGTGCCTTGAAGAAAAACTATCGTCGCACATCTTCTCACTCCTAATAACTTCTCCTAGATACTTGGGCACGTCTTTTATTCGTGCATTAACTGCTTATGTAACGGGCACGTTTTCCTATTTCTCCCTTAATTTCCTCTTTTCTTTCGGGTATTTTAAGGATGAGAGGAAATTTAATTTCATTCTTCCTAAACACTCTCTCAGTTCATTCTTCCTTTAAGTTTCCTACCTGCCTTCATTAAACCTGTGACCTTAAATTCTTTGTCAGTCTTCATTGCACCTGTGATCTTAAATTCTGTCAGTCTTTATTGCACCTGGGATCTTCCCCTGTTCGTTTCTTCTACTTGCTGTTTTTGCCGGTGAGTTTTTCTTTTCTTGATTTCACTGTTTTATGCCGTGTTGATTGTGAATTTTCTGCTATTGTTGTTCCTTGTTTGTGATGAAGAACTTTTCTGATGCTTGCATACTAGTTTGCCCCTGTTCTTCATCTTAAATTAAGGCAGCCATTACTTCGAGGGTGGAGTATTGAGATTGTATCCTAATTTTAGGGTTGCTATGTTGTCGTGGTTGTATTGCTATGAATGTGTTTTTTTGATTTTTGGTTATTGTGTGTAACCTGTTCTTGATTTTATTCTTTCCGCAGCCATGTCTGACCGTCCGCGGCCTACTATGAGACTCCTGATTCTAGGTTGTCGAGATCTCCTCAGCGTCGAGAGTCTCAAGATGATGTTCGTCGGAGTCGAGTTCTTCCGGAGCGAGAGCCTCGTCTTCTCGGGAAGAGATTCCTCCATAATTCCGTCTGGCTCACGGAGAGTCTTTAATCACTCAATGGTGCGTCCTCGTGAAGAGACTCGGAGTACGCAGGC